>NC_052479.1:5600469-5642097 GCF_009730915.1 Dioscorea cayenensis subsp. rotundata
GAGGGATCTTTGTATCTAGGGCTTAATTATGGCTAGGGACCTTCCACTCGGACCAAAGGGTTAGGTCTATAATTAGGAAGAGATTTATCACCTGGAATCCCTAGAGCTCATTGCAACTTTATTCGAGTGCGATGTGTTGAGATTGTTCGATTTCTTCTCCGGGAGATGTATAGAGTTAGGCATAGTTGACCTTAGATTTGGGACTATGTATGTAAGGATTTCCACGACTCACCATTGCATTGATTAGGAAGCATAATAGAGAGTTCTTGCACTTGAAGCGATTATCCTAGGTGAAGCATCATCCGAGTACCCCATCTTTATCGATTGCCTTGCCTCCTCCTTACTTTTGCTCTCTTACTTGTTGCTTTTAATTTCTGAGAATTGAATAATTACCACACTTATCATTGTTGATACTTCACATAGCTAAGAATCGAATTAAGTGTCTTTACTCCCTACTCCCTGTGGATTTGACCCCGCTCACCTGTGATTATTACTTCGACAAACCCGTGCACTTGCGGGATATTAGGAAGGGGAACTTGTCAAGTTTTTGGCGCCGTTGTCGGGGAGTTAGGCGTTTAGATGTACTTTGCACTTTGTTTTCTTAGCTAATTCACTACACATTCTATTTCATATCTTCTTATTCTATCATCGTTCTGATTTTCTTTTTCTTTACTTTTGGTGCAGCTCCAGGTTATGACCCGAGGGAATCCATCAATATTGATTGAAGGAGACCCTGAGCTTGAACGTACACTTCGAATGAAAAGGGAAAGAACTTATACAAGAATAGCCTAATCCAGCTGATTTGGAAGTAGAAGGATGTGACAACATGGCAGAACAAAATGAGCAATGATAAGTGCTTGTGCGATATGAATGCGAAGCGTTCATTCCTTATGTTGAGCATTACTTTCCTCGGGTTTTTACATTAATATGTGTGTTTTTATGTTACTTTTACGCATGTAGAGTTGTGAGGCCGAGTATGAAGGAAATGGGCCAATGTGGATCATAATACACCTATTTTGGAGGAGATCTTGTTAAGGTTCAAACGCGAAGACATAGGTCGGTGTGAGATGCTAGAGTGTGTGCCAACCTCCTCGCATTCGAAAGTGAGCACATCTATTTGAGGGGCACAAAAGGCAGTCACGCCGAGCATTCCGACTTATGCATATAAGAACAAGAGCCCCGCCAACATGTACATCATTGAAGAAGCAAGTGATTCACGATGTGAATGTGTGCCCGCTTATGCTACTCCCGATGAAAGTATGGAATTGGGAAGTTAACTCGGGTCGAAGAATGTAGCAAAAGCATCGTAGCAACAATGCACCACCATCGTAGCAACACTGCTCATGACCGCCAAGAACAGAGAATCCACACGGGCGTGTGGAAATTATCCAAACCTCGATTCCAGCCTCTATTTAAAGCCGATTCAGCTCGATTTTTGGTATTCTTTTCTCCATTTTTTCCCCAACTTGTGAGAGGACTTCGGCTAGGGTTTCGAGGGGTATTGGCCAAGGTTTTGGGAAAGTTCTACGGCTCCGACATCGTGATTCCATTAGGAAGAAGGTTGGTATGGGAGCTTCGATCGAGGCGTATCCTATACCGGACTTTAAGGAATCTTTTGGAAGACGAGTAGAGGACTCTCCACAAGACCATCGACACGATCATCGAGGGGGTTTCTTTTATGGATTCATTGCTTTTTACATTCGATTTCTTTTGATTGTACTAAGCTCCATGGAGAGCTAAACCCCTAGTGGGTACTTGGATGATTGTGAACCCTAGGATGTATTCGTTTTATTGAACTTCTTTATTATGCTTTCAATAAATTGATGTTTATTGTGAGTTCCAACCTTGAATGCTTGATTGTATGAACATTTCCCCTAGAGTGACACTAGGGTTGAGAGTTTTTGTTGGTAACCTTGTGAGTGAGTGACACACCACTAGCGGTAGACAAAGCTAGGTTGGAGAGGGTTAAGAGGGTGAGTCGAGAGGTACAGGAGCGTCCCCTTTCCTCTCCGACGTGATAGATTCTACCTCCGTTCCTAGAGTTCTTTGCAGCCATAATGGAGTGAATGGTCTAAGGGATGAACCTCCGCTGGGGCCTAGTTGCGCGTACAAGGGAGTGAAGCGTTGAGAGGATCTTAGTATCTAGGCCTTAATTGTGGCTAGGAGCTTCCTTCTGGACCAAAGGGGTAGGTCTATATTTAGGAAGAGATTTATCACTTGGAATCCCTAGAGCTCATTGCAACTCTATGCGAGTGCGAGGTGTTGAGATTGTTCGATTTCTCCTCCGGGACATGTATAGAGTTAGGCATAGTTGACGTTAGATTTGGCACTATGTATGTAAGGATTTCCACGACTCACCATTGCATTGATTAGGAAGCATAATAGAGAGTTCTTGCACTTGAAGTGATCATCCTAGGCGAAGCATTATCCGAGTACCCCATTCTTTATCGATTATCTTACCCTTTTCTTACTTTTGCTCTTTCACTTGTTGTTTTTATTGTTGAGAATTGAATCAATTCACACTTATCACTATTGATATTCCACATAGCTAAGAATCAAATTAAGTATTTTCACTCCCTACTCCCTGTGGATTCGACCCCGCTCACTCGGGATTATTACTTCGACAAGCCCGTGCACTTGCAGGATATAAGCAAGGGGAACTTGTCAAGCAACAATGAACACTATTAGATTATGCCATACCTTCAGTGTTGTGGACACAATCGAGTATTGTGCGTCCCCCAATTACAGCTCAGAATTTCGAGCTAAAGCTGGCATTCATCCATATGCTGCAGCAGTCCGCACAATTCAACGGTTTGGCCGATGAGGATCCAAAAAGTCACATAGAGAGCTTCCTCGAGGTGTGTGACATGCTGAAGATAAATGGTGTGTGACATGCCTTCCCACTTTCCTTAAAGGGGAAAGCGAAGCAGTGGCTACACTCATTACCTAGAGCATCAATCACTACATGGGAGGAGATGGTAGAAGCTTTTCTAGCCCGTTATTTCTCTCTCGGAAAATCAGCAAAGCTTAGGAATGAGATCTCATCCTTTATGCAGTTGGAATTGGAGTCTCTATTTGAGACATGGAAAAGGTTCAAGGAACTCCTGCGCAAGTGTCCACAACATGGATTCCCGGAGTGGATGATTGTTCAAACCTTCTACAATGGTTTGAACCCGAGTACAAGGCAACTCTTGGATGCGGCAGCAGGAGGTACCTTAGGTAGCAAAATCCCCGATGAGGCTTGTCAATTGATTGAGGAAATGGGGTTAAATAGCTACCAGTGGAACGCTAGGGAAAAGAAAAAAGTGGCCGGTCTCCATGAAATTGATGCCGTAACTTCATTGGCGGCCCAAGTGGAGAGTTTGAGTAAGAAGTTAGATCTTATAGCTTCGAATAGAGTTGCGGCCGTGACCAATTGCACTGGTTGTGGTGGAGGACATGCTCCCTCCGATTGCCCAATCGTCATTGGTGATGTTCCTTCAGTTGAGATTGTTGACTTTGTAGGTAATGGAATGAGACCTCAAGGGAATCCATACAGCAACACCTACAATTTAGGTTGGAAGAATCATCCCAACTTTTCATGGAGTAATCAAGGACCACAGAAGACCATGGGGCCATCGGGGTTCCAACAACAACAACAAGCACCTCAAGTGGAAAACAGAATTTCAGGTTTCGAAACCCGAATGACGGATTTGGAGAAGCACTAGGCTAGATTTGTTCAATCGGCAAATACAAGGTTTGAATCAGTCGAGGCGAGACTTCGCAATCAAATCGCCTCCTTTCACAATCTTGAAAATCAAGTGGGGCAAAGTGCGAAGTCTCTCTCTGAAAGGCCACATGGGAGTTTACCAAGTAACACGGAAACCAACCCGAGAGAACATGTGAAGGCGATCGCTTTGAGAAGCGGTCGTAAGGTTGAAGGGAGGCTTCCAAGTGAGAAGCCGAAAGAACACGCACCCGAGGTTGTAGAGGTTGAGAAGGGAGCAAACAAAGAGAAAGAGGTGGCAGCCCCACCTTTCAAGCCAAGAATCCCTTATCCCTCTAGATTGAAGAATGACCAAGGGGATGAGCAATATAAGAAGTTCCTGAGTTTGTTCAAGCAACTCCACATCAACATTCCTTTTGTTGAGGCTTTGGCTCAAATCCCTAAGTATGCGAAGTTCCTGAAAGACCTATTGACCAACAAGAGGAAATTGGAGGAGAGTGCTTCAGTGGTTCTTGATGCTTCATGCTCGGTGGTGTTGCAAAAGAACATGCCGAACAAGAAGAAGGACCCGGGAAGCTTCATTATTCCGTGTAACATTGGCAACTTAGGTGAGGAAATGGCATTGGCAGATTCAGGGGCAAGTATCAACGTCATGCCATATACTTTCTTCCAAAAGCTAGGCGTGGGTGAGCCTAGGCCTACTCGGATGACTTTACAATTGGCGGACCGAACGGTATGACATCCGAGAGGCATCATTGAAGACGTGCTTGTCAAGGTGGACAAGTACATTTTTTCGCTTGACTTTATAGTGCTAGATGTCGATGAGGATGCGGATGTACCCTTAATACTTGGGAGACCGTTCTTGCGGACTTCCAAAGCATTGATTGACATGGACGGCGGAGAGCTTACATTGAGAGTCGGAGACGATAAGCTCACTTAGCGCCTTGCTGAAGCCATGCGGCATTCTCTCGATTTTGATAACACTTTGTATTTTCTAGACACTACTGATGAGATTGTTGATGAATATATACAGGAAATGTTCAACCCGGATCCGTATGAAAGTTTGTTCGACCAAGAGGAGAGCAATGAAGAAGTAATGATGCTTGGTTCGAATGGAGAGGAAACATCTACCCCGAGGATCTTGAAGAATGTGCTCCGAAAAATGAAGAGGACTAGGAGACGCCACCGAAAATGCCCCAAGACTATTGGAGACGTACATGAGCCAAGGTAGTTGGACGAATGATTGCTAGGTGGTTCGAAGCCCGATAGTACACCCTCTACCCTCAAGAGACTTTGCTCATCATACTTTCAAGTTATAGGTAAGAGGGCAACCTTCATTCATGAAACCCCGTGAGGTAAGAAAGATATGTCAAGCTTAGTGACATTAAACAAGCGCTTCTTGGGAGGCAACCCAAGTGTTTACTATTTTCATACCTTTTAGTTTAGTTTGTTTGCATGAATAAATTGTTAAGTGTTGGTGTTGAAATTTTTGAGTGCTTGTGCTATAATTTTATGTTGGGTTTTAAGAAAAAGTATTCATTGTGTGTTTTGTTGCGAATTGGCGAAGTTTGGTCATTTGAGTTCTATTTCGTGTTTTTATCTGGTAAATTTTGCATAATAGGGCAGGCTCTGAGTGTGTAGACATGTTCAGACTAGTTCTGCAGAGCCTGCAGGTTTTTGTAAGTGATCCAGAGAAAATACACAGGCGTGGGGAATTTCTGCATGCTCGTGGATGTGTACTGGAGCTCATCCAGAGAGGGCACAGGGGCGTGCGGCTGCACCTGTGGACGACCATGCGACTGGTACATGCCCGTGGGTAATTTCCGCGCAGGGCGCAGTGCCTTCTGCAGAGTTGGGCAGATTTTTCCCGAGAACACACAGGCGTGGACTCGACCTTGTGGGTGACCTTGTGAACCCCACAGGCGTGGGTAATTTCCAGCGCCCGTCGCGAAACTCGCTGGTTGCTCCCTCCATCCCGAGAAAACACGGGTCATGTGGCGCCCACGTGAATTAGGCTTGTGAATGTCCACGCCCGTGGGGAATTTCTGCACGGGCGTGTGGAAGACTTGATATCTTTCTCGGATGTCAAGGGAAGCCACAGGGGCGTGCATACGCCCCTGTGGAGCTTTTGAAGTGAGGCGCACGGGTGTGGGGAATTTCCACATGCCCGTGTGGATGCACAGAACGCCAAAAGTCGCGAGTTCTGTTTAAAAAGGGGATGATTTCTCTCCTTCTTCACCACTCCTTTTCACTTGAAAACACTCTCACAACATTCTCCGAGTCCATTGCACTAGTTTGGTGAGATTTTAGCAAGTTTTCTGACCGGCTCTTTATTGTTTCACTTCTCCTCATCGGTAAATTCATTTTCTTCATCTTCTTCGTCAATTCATGATTTGTTTTGATTAATCTGGTTAATAATGCTTCGTTTCTTCAATTGGAATAATGATTTACGTTTAGAACGAAGTTAGAGATATTATTGAGTTATATTTTTGGATTGTTGATGCCTGGCCGTGCAGTTCTCATGCCCCGTGAATCCACACGGGCGTGCGGAAATTCCACACGACCGTGCGGATTTCTGCAGTATTGTTTTATTAACATTGTTTGACTAATTTTGTTTAAATTTGGCAGATCATGGCACCTAGGACAAAGAAGCAAGCTGATAAGAGGCCACGTGAGTCATCCTCTGAGCCCGAGGGCATGCGATTTGCGATTCCCAAACATCAGGCCCGTTATGAGCGCTTATCGAGACTCCGCTTCGGACAGACTTGATTCCTGGACACGACTATATTATGAGATCTTCAGTAGGGAGATGAGTTCGCTGATGAGGTTGAGGACCTTGTTTCAGATGGTGATTGGCGGCAGTTGTTGACGATTAGAGAGCCAGCTATCCGAGAGTTTGCACTGGAGGTGCTCTCCTCGTTTGAGTTTGATAGAGCGTATGCGAGCATCAACAGTTTGGGCACCATTCTGTTCAGAGTGTTTGGACGCCACCATAGTTTGAGCATTACGCAGTTTTCCATACTACTTGGCTTATACGAGGAGGCATTCACAGATTCAGAGGAGTATGCACAGTTGCCTACTGATTATCCTTGAACTTTGACCCCGCAGAGAGCTTACCGAGTGCTATGTGGTCAGGGTCAGTACGAGCCGGGGGTCTCCAAGGCCACGTGCCTTTCCCGACCTGCCTACAGATATTTGCACAACATCATGAGTAGGTCAGTGAATGGCCGTGGCGATAGTACTGGTGTCTTGAGCCGCCAGGAGTTGCTGTACTTGTACTCAATGGTAGAGCGCGTACCGATCCACTTAGGGCACATCTTGGCTGATTATATCAGACACCAGGGATAGTACACTAGATTGGGAGCAATCTTCTCGAGCCCTTACATTAGAGATTAGTGCTGGGCATGGGTCTCTTGGATTCGATTCGCGGGGCCGAGAAGACGAGTTTACCCGCTCCCCTGGGTCTAGAGACGATGCGGTTGATGGGCATGGTCCGCAGGGTTTGGACAGGGGTTTTTATGTTAGTTCTACCAGCTCCAGAGATAGCTGAGGATGAGGGTGATGACGCCGGAGCATCACAGTCCACCCTCGAGCCTCAGCCCACATCGATGGAGACCGAGGCACCTCCGGCGGCCGAGGAACCACCCCCAGTGCGTATGTTTTCACGTTCTCGAGCCAATGATCGCTTTGAGAGGCTCGTGAATGCTATAGGAGTGGTCCGAGCCGAGGTTTCTGAGATTAGGGCTACGCAGGCCACTCAGTACACAGAGTTCATGGCGTGTTTCGACATATTACAGTAGATCCTAGAGCGAGATGTTACCTCATCATTCGTCTTGCAGCCGAGGACTCTTCAGGCACCGCCAGTACCTCCAGCACCTCCATACTCGACCCCAACACCGGAGGATCCACTATTTGCTTCCACTTCAGCAGCAGCAGCAGAGGAGCCCGAGAGCGACTCCGACACTTGACCTTTCTTTTACTTTCATGCATTTTACTTTATCTTATTTTCTTGTTTTTAGACTTGTTCACTCAGAAAGGATTTTCCTTCTGAGTTTATGTTATTTTGCATTATCGAGTTGTATTCATTTCTTCATTTTTTATATACTCGAGTTATTTTTATTTTTCTTGAGCTTTACTGAACCCCCTCTTGTATGAGTGCAGATGGTCTTGTCTTCTTGGAAATTGAGACTTAGTCATGGGCACGGTCAAGGTGCTTCGGCACTTGGCCATGCGAGCTTCACAACCCGTTGGAACACTACTCCCAATGAATTAGCTTCATCAAACGCAACACTAGGAGTCAGGGGAGTATTGTTTTGATTGCTTCTCCCACATCTATTTTTGAATGATATATTTTGAGTGAGCTTGCATGTGTACATTGATGACAATGTACAACTTAAGTGTGGCGGGGAGTTTCATAATGCGCACATCTTTTCTATTGTTCTTGATTGATATATGCTCATATAGCCAATGGCGGTTCACCTTAGTTGCAATGTTTGTATTCTTAGGTCTAGGAGAATTGTTAACATTGAATGTTTTCATGCTCTACTTCTTGCTTGAATTTTTAGGAATTTTTGCCCAATTTACACTTAGTGCACTACTCACTCTTTGTACTCTATTGGAAACTCATGTTTGATGTTAAAGGGACTAGTTAGGTTTACTTCTTTTGCTAAATTGAAAAAAAAATGGAAAAATGAAAAGAAGGAACAAAATAGTTTAATTGTTTATTTGTATTTGTTGGGTGGAAAGAGCTACCACCTATGAAGTATGAAGCTACTCTCACAAGTTGGATACTATTTATGCCCTAATGAGAGAAAGAGCTATCTCATAGGATGAGTGAAAGCTACCACCCGGGTAGAAAGAGCTACCACCTCGAAAGTGTGAAAGCCACCTTAGCGGCCGCTTTGGAAATGGCTACCTTAGAGGATGTGTGCAGCTACTACCATCTTTTAAAATTTTTATCACTTGTATAGATAAATAAGTCCCTTGCACTTAGAACTTTGAGGAGTATAACTTGGGGTGTTTTGAGTGAGTTCACACACTTACATGAAATTTGGGTTTGTTATCCTTTTTGATTCAAGTTTTTAGCTAGAGCATTGATTTTTCGTATTTAGTGTTGAAATTTTAGTTACTTGTAGAATGCTATCTTTGTATACTTTGGTGAACCTAAGGCCAAGCACTTTCAATATTTTCTTCATTGATGCACAGAATGTTAATGTTTGCTTGAGGACAAGCAATAGCTTAAGTGTGGGGGAGTTTGGTAAGTGCTTGTGCGATATGAATGCGAAGCGCTCATTCCTTATGTTGAGTGATAAACGCCTAAATGTATGTATTTTATATGTATTAATCTTGTATCATTTGTGAATATGTTAACTAATTGATGCCCGTTTTATGTCTAAATTGGTTATTTCGGTGTTGCAGGTCTTAAATGTGTCGAACGATGCTCAAAAATGTAAATCGGATGAATTCGACACCAAAAACGGCATTTTTGGGGTACCGACACTGTAGCGGCACTGTAGCGGTATTGTAGCAGGTCATTATTCTTGCTACGGGCATTTGGCTGTGAGTTTCACGGGCTCCATGCGCCCGCATGGGTGCCCGTGAGGTTTGCGCAAAATTCTCAATACTCGATCATCGTAGTGGTAGCATCGTAGCACCGCATGTTTTTCTGGGCATTTGGCTGTGAGCTACACGGGCTCCATGCGCCCGAATGGATGCCCGCATGGACTGACGGGATATAAATGAAACCGATTTTTCTAGGGCAAAGAGAGGAGTTTTTGGGAGAGTTCTTGGAGCCGATTTTCACCAGTCTTTAGGAGGCAAGATCATACGTTTTGAATATGGGAAATCAAAGGGAGAAGCTCGGTTTTGCTAGATCTTCATCGATCTCTTCTTTGGGAGTTTGTAGACGACGAGGGAAGCCGCCCCCATCAGCAGGCGTCCGTGGAAGCATTTCCACCTAGCTTGGCTTGTCTTCCTACTTCTATTGTTTGAGGGAGTTTTCTTATGCCATTTGTAGTTGTTTTTATGGACTTGTTGCTTGTATTTGTTTGCATGGACGAGTAGACCCCAAGGTCAACGGATGCCGGTGAACCTTGGGGTGAACTTGTGTATTTGGATGATTTAATTTTGTCAATTGCAATTGTTGTGTATTTGTGATTCATTCTTGGTGCATTTGATGTGTTGCTTACATGAGAACTCTGGAAACCAACTGCTAGGTTGTACTTGGTAGCGTGACCATCGCCTTTGTACTAGACACACAAAGTTTGGAAGGGATTCATGTACGAATACGCCGTGACCATCAGGTATTCTGTACCCCTCCACCATTAGGGCTAGACCAAGTTGTGTTCCGGCCCTAATTAGGGATTTCCCCACTTGTTAATGCAATCGTATGAGGATTTGATCAGAAGAAATTCTGTGTCAATACTTATACCGGATTAAGGGTTAATTGCCGTGACCATCGGGTTGATCTAATTTAGGAAATCTCTAGGTCCAAACCTTCAAATGCATGACATTCTTAGCATCCTTTGCACTTTAGTAGCCCCTAGGGAATCCGCATCCGTGACCATTTCTTTCCCCTGATTTTATACCCCTACCTTATCATAGACTCCATTTGTAGTTCTTTTATTTCAAGTAATAGATTAGAGAAACCCTTCGAATCATTCGGCTAGACAATACGCAAAGAGGTAGTAAGAGTAGATTCTTGGGCCCAGGGAATAAGACCCTCTCGTGCTCGCACGAGGAGTATTACTTGACGACTCCGTGCACTTGCGGATCGCTCACCATTGAGCATTACTTTTCTCAGTTTTTTACATTAATAGGTATGTTTTTAAGTCACTTTTATGCAGGTAGGGTTGTGAGGCCGAGTATGAAGGAAATGTGCCAATGTGGATCATAATGCACCTATTTTGAAGAAGATCTTGCTAAGGTTCAAACGCGAAGACATAGGACAGGTGTGAGATGCTAGAGTGTGTGCCAACCTCCTAATATTCGAGTGAGTACATCCATTTGGAGGGGCACAAAAGCAGGCACACTCAAGCATTCCGTCTTATGCATACGAGAACAAGAACCCCACCAACATATATATCATTAAAGAAGCAAGTGATTCACGATGTGAACGTGTGTCCGTTTGCGTTATCCTAATGAAAGTATGGAATTGGGAAGTTATTCAGGTCGAAGACTGTAGCAGAGAAATGTAGCAACAACGTAGACATTACTGCAGCAACACTGTTCACAGCCGGCCGAGAAATCAGAGAAACAGAGAATCCACACTGGCGTGTGGAAATTATCCACGCCCGTGTGGAAATTCCGCACGGGCGCGTGTACCATCCACGCCCGTGGAGTTGCCCGATTCCAGCCATATTTAAAGCTGATTCAGCCCCGATTTTGGTATTCTTTTCTCCATCTTTTCCCCAACTTGTGAGAGGGCGTCGGCTAGGGTTTTGAGGGGTATTGGCCAAGATTTTGGAGAGGTTCTATGGCTCCGACATCATGAATCCATTAGGAAGAAGGTTAGTAGGGGAGCTTCGATCGAGGCGTATCCTATACCGGACGAAGGAATCGTTGGATGATGAGTAGAGGACTTTCCACAAGACCATCGACATGACTATCGAGGGGGTTTCTTTATGGATTCATTGCTTTTACATTCGATTTCTTTGATTGTACTTAGCTCCATGGAGAGCTAAACCCCTAGTGGGTACTTGGGTCAATGTGAACCCTAGGATGTATTCGTTTCATTGAACTTCTTTATTATGCTTTCAATAAATTGATGCTTATTGTGAGTTCCAACCTTGAATGCTTGATTGTATGAACATTTCCCCTAGAGTGACACTAGGGTTGAGAGTTCTTGTTGGTAACCTTGTGAGTGATTGACACACCACGAGCGTTAGACAAAGCTAGGTTGGAGAGGATTGAGAGGGTGAGTCGAGAGGTATAGGAGCGTCCCCTTCCCCTCTGACGTGATAGATTCTATCTTCGTTCCTCGAGTTATTTGCGGCAATAATAGATAGAATGGTCTAAGGGATGAACCTCCGCTGGGGCCTAGTTGCGCGTGCAATGGAGTGAAGCGTTGAGGTGATCTTAGTATCTAGGGCTTAATTATGGCTAGGGACCTTCCGCCTGGACCAAAGGGTTAGGTCTAAATCTAGAAAGAGATTTATCACTTGGAATCCTTAGAGCTCATTGCAACTCTATGCGAGTGTGAGCTGTTGAGATTGTTTGATTTCTCCTCCGGGACATGTATAGAATTAGGCATAGTTGACCTTAGATTTGGGACTATGTATGTAAGGATTTCCACAACTCACCATTACATTGATTACGAAGCATAATAGAGAGTTCTTGCACTCGAAGCGATTATCCTAGCTGAAGCATCATCCGAGTACCCCATCTTTATCGATTGCCTTGCCTCCTCCTTACTTTTGCTCTCTTACTTGTTGCTTTTAATTTTTGAGAATTGAATCATTACCACACTTATCATTGTTGATACTTCACATAGCTAAGAATCGAACTAAGTGTCTTTACTCCATACTCCCTGTGGATTCGACCCCGCTCACCCGGGATTATTACTTCGACAAACCTGTGCACTTGCGGGATAATAGCAAGGGGAACTTGTCAGTGTGCCAGTCACTCACAAGGTTACCGACAAGAATTCTCAACCATAGTGTCACTCTAGGGGAAATGTTCATACAATCAAGCATTCAAGGTTGGAACTCACAATAAACATCAATTTATTGAAAGCATAATAAAGAAGTTCAATGAAACGAATACATCCTAGGGTTCACAATCACCCAAGTACCCACTAGGGGTTTAGCTCTCCATGGAGCTAAGTACAATCAAAGAAATCGAATGTAAAAGCAATGAATCCATAAAGAAACGCCCTCGATGGTCGTGTCGATAGTCTTGTGGAAAGTCCTCTACTCGTCGTCCAAGGATTCCTTCGTCTGGTATAGGATACGCCTCGATCGAAGCTCCCCTACCAACCTTCTTCCTAATGGAATCACGATGTCGGAGCCATAGAACCTCTCCAAAAACTTGGACAATACTCCTCGAAACCCTAGCCGAGGCCCTCTCGCAAGTTGGGGAAAAGATGGAGAAAAGAATGCCAAAATCGGGGCTGAATCGGTTTTAAATAGGGCTGGAATCGGGTGACTCCACGGGCGTGTACGATACACGCACCAGTGCAGAATTTCCACGCGGGCGTGGGTAATTTCCACACGCCCATGTGGATTCTCTGAAACTGTCATTTTTTGCCCGTGTGGTTCTCTACAGTGTTCTATGTGCATAAGTCAGAATGTTTGAGTGTTTCTGCCCTTGTGCCCCTCCAAATGGTTGTGCAAACTCAAATACGGGGAGGTTGGCACACACTCTAGCATCTCGCACCGGACTTATATCTTCGCGTTTGAACCTTAGCAAGATTTCCTCCAAAATTGGTGCATTGTGATCCACATTGGTTTTTTTCTTTCATAATTGTTTTCACAACCTACCTGCATAAAAGTAACATAAAAACACACATATTAATGTAAAAACCTGAGAAAAGTAATGTTCAACATAAGGAAAGAATGCTTCGCATTCATATCACACAAGCACTTATCAATCTCCCCCACACTTAAGCTTTTGCTTGTCCTCAAGCAAAAATTAAACATTTTGTGCATCAATGAAGAAAATATTGACAGTGCTTGGCCTTAGGTTCACCGAGGCAAACAAAGAAAGTATTCTAGAAGTAAAGAAAATTTCAACACTACATACGAAAAAATCAATGCTCTAGCTAAAAACTTGAATAAAAAAGGACATCAAACCCGAATTTCGTGTATGTGTGTGAACTTACTCAAAACAACCCAAAGTATACTCCTCAAAGTTCTAAGTACAAGGGACTTATTTATCTACAAAAGTGACAAAAATTTTTAAAAATGGTAGTAGCTTCACACATCCTCTAAGGTAGCCCTTTCCAAAGCGGCCGCTAAGGTGGCTTTCACACTTTCGAGGTGGTAGCTCTTTCTACCCGAGTGGTAGCTTTCACTCATCCTATGAGATAGCTCTTTCTCTCATTAGGGCATAACTAGTATCCGACTTATGAGAGTAGCTTCATACTTCATAGGTGGTAGCTCTTTCCACCCAACAAATACAAATAAACAATAAGACTATTTTGTTCCTTTTTTTTTTAATTTAGCAAAAGAAGTAAACCTTAGCAAAAAAAGTAAACCTAACTAGTCCCTTTAACATCGAACATGAGTTTCCAATATAGTTCAGAGAGTGAGTAGTGCACTAAGTGTAAATCAGGCAAAAATTCCTAAACATTCAAGAAAGAACTAGAGCATGAAAACATTCAATGTTAACAATTCTCCTAGACTTAAGAATACAATCATTGCAACTAAGGTGAACCTCCATTGGCTATGTGAGCATATATCAATAAAAAAAAAACAATAGAAAAGATGTGCGCATTATGAAACTCCCCACACAATTAAGTTGTACATTGTCCTCAATGTACACATGCAAGCTCACTCAAAATATATCATTCAAAAATAGATGTGGGAGAAGCAATCAAAACAATACTCCCCTCACTCCTAGTGTTGCGTTTGATGAAGCTAATTCTTTGGGAGTAGTGTTCCAACGGGTTGTGAAGCTCACACGGCCAAGTGGCGAAGCACCTTGACCGTGCCCATGACTAAGTCTCAATTCCCAAGATGACAAGACCATCTGTACGCATACACGAGGGGGTTCAGTGAAGCTCAAGAAAAACAAAAATAACTCAAGTATACAAAACATAGAGCAATGAATACAACTTGAGACAACAAAATGAAAATAAACTCAAAAGGAAAATCCTTTATGAGTATACAAATCCAAAATAAAATGCAGAAAGGAAAATGCAAAAAATAAGAACAAAGAAGGTAAAGACGCCTCAAGTGTCAGTGTCAATAGCTAGTACATCTGTTTCCATTGCTGGTGAAGAAGACGTTAGTGCTGCAAAATAAATAAAGATTGCCAAAGAAAAGAGAAAGAGAAACTTACCGACAGAATGAGAATGAAAGACTATAAAATGGCCGGAAAACTCAATTAACAACCCTTTAAAACGATGGTGAGAGGTCAGGATAGAGCAAGGATGTGTTCTCAAAACGTTTGAGGGTGAAAAGATAAAGAAAACCGAAAAGATTTTAAAGAAAACCTGTGGTTCTAGCATTTCTGTACATCCACACAGGCGTGTGGAAACTACCCACGCCTGCAGTGCCCGACCCACGAGGGCGCACTGACGCCCCTATGGACTCTCCATGCAACCGGGAAAATTTCTCTAAGACCCACGCCCGTGTGAAAATTCCACAAGGGCGTGGACATTCACAGGCCCAACTCACTGGGGCAAACGCACGCCCCTGTGTCTTTTCGGGATGGAGAGATCCTCTGTAGAGATTCGCACGGGTGTGAGAAAATTACCCACACCCGTGTGTGGTTCACAAGGTCGCCCACAGGGGCGAGTCCACGCCCCTGTGTGCTGTCGAGAAAATCTGCCCAACTCTGCAGGAGTTCACACGCCCGTGCGAAAATTACCCATGGGCGTGCGCCAGTTGTATGGTCGTTCACAGGGGCAACCGCACACCCCTGTGCCTTCTCTGGATGAGCTCGCAGTGCAAATCCACGGGCGTGCCGAAATTCCACACGCCCGTGTGTTTTCTTTGGATTCCTTAGAAAATTCTGCAGGCTCTGCAGAAAATTATTTTAACATTTTTACACACAAAGAGCCTGTCCTAATATGTAAGTTTTACCAGTGAAAAACATGAGAAATAGCTCAAATGACCAAAACTTCACCAAAACACATGAAAGCACAAGATAACACCAACGGTCCACAAGAAAAGTATAGCAATGGCATATAGGAATCAAAACACCAACACTCAAGCTCTTATTCATGCAAACACTAAACAAAAAACTAGGAAAAACAGTAATTGCTTGGGTTGCCTCGCAAGAAGCGCTTGTTTTACGTCACTTAGCTTGACGTACCTCTTCCTTACCTTATGGGTGCTTGAAAAGAGTGTGTTCCTCCCGACTAGATATTGCATAGCTACTTCCTTTAAACCAAAAATATAATTGCTGGGGTGGAATATTTGTTGGAGAGTCTAACCATCTTACCTTTGGCCTCTAAGAAAACAATTTGGGTTGGGAATTGTCCAAGCTTAGCATAGGTGGGTCATTGGATGGTTTCAATCTCCTACCCACATCTTCCCCAAGCCCAAAATTTCTTTCATGCAATTTAAGAATTGATCAATCCCAAAGAGTGGTGCTTGTTCCATTACCTTAGGATTTACTTCTTCTTGTGTATTTTCATCTTGAAAGGAACATGACACTAGCAAATCCCCTTGAAAATTTTCTCGCTCACAAGCACAATCTTCATTCACACTGTCCAAAATCTCAAAATGGTATTCAGCTTCTCCCTTTTCATTTTCTACACCAATGTACTCAATTTGTCCAACTTCTTCATTGTCGTTCACTGCCATATCATCTCTACAAGGAACTTGAATTGCTTGCTCAAATGCTTGTTCTTCCTTGGAGAGTGTGTCAAGTATCCCTCCTAATTGATGCTCAAGGTTTTTATAGGAGGCTTCATGACATCTTAGTATGGTCTCCATATTTTGGACGCAGACATCGGATGCTTCAATGAAGGTAGCTAATACTCTTTGCAACTGAAATGCATCCTCTCCGAGTATCTCACCCTTTTGACTTTCCTCTTTAGGGGTTTCCAAATATTGTCCATCACTATTCCACAAGAAGTTTGGGAAGCCCTTTTCAATTGGATGATATGTGTTGCAACAAGGAATGCTTGGTTGTTGTGAAGCAAAAATTCTATCAACTTTTTCACTCAAAGCTTCAATTGGATGATATCCGTCATTAGAATTTTGTGAGTGCAGACCGACGGATTTATTCCTTTTATATCCGCAATCTTCCAAGCAATCGCACCCTTGTGCCTCTTTAGCATATCCACCAATCTATTCTTCTGCTCAGTTGATAGGTTTGCAGAGATGATGACTGGAAGCTGCGAATTTTCTCCTAAAAAAGCATATTCAACATGGTCTGGTAGTGATTTTAACTCCAACTCGGGTGCTTCCTCGGTTGATGGCAGTAACCCTCTGTTCCAAAGCCCATCACCCTGTTCGACCTCGTAATATCATCGAGTTATTTTTCGATACCATGGACACCAAACTCACAACATCTAGTACCACATCCGGGGCTTTCATCTTTGTATATCACGAGGCTCCACATCGGATTCTGTACCAATGCTAGCATCCGGCCCATTTCGAGTACAATCCTCAGTGGGATTCATGGCAGTGGATCTCTGACCCTCGGTAGTCAACATAAACAGTTTGGCTAGTGACATGTTTCCTCCACTCGCTAATGGGGCACCACTTTCCAAAAAGGTCTTAAACACTGTGTGCCAGTCACTTCCATCATAAGCTAAACTAGGGTCCCCCGATAGTAAAAGTGCGTCTAGACAATCATTCGGAAATTGTGAAACATGAAGTTGGGTTTGCCCATTAATCCAGCCGTCAAATCTATACACATAGTCATCCAACTTGATTTTCGGATTTGCCATGTATGGTGTAATCAAGGTCGATGGATTCGAACGTGTTATGCACAGTACCTTGCACAACCAAGAAAAATGATAGAGAGTTAAGATCAAGGGAAAAGAAAAACAACAAATGAGTAAAGAATGAAATGGCTAGAGTAATAATCTAAAAAGTTTCTTAGAATTCCTTAATGGTCCCCGCAGCGGCGCCAAAAAAACTTGATCGCTTCCCCGCAAGTGTACGGGATCGCCAAAGTAATACCTCGTGCAAAGACACGAGGATCGTATTCCACGGGGCTAAGGATCTCCTATTACTCCTTCTCGAGCTATTATCTAGCCTAAGATCTTAAGTGATGGATTTACTCTACTAAATACAAATAAAACTAAACACAAGATTTGCTAGCAAATTAGAGAGAACAAGCAATAAGCAAGCAAGAGAATCAATGAAGTGCAAAGGCCTATGGATGTGGATCCCCTTGAGGGGTTATCATGCAACATGGATAATGATTTAAAGATGCAAGAGTAAATTAGACCATGAGATTCCAAGATTAGAACAACCCCCAATTTCTCGGCGATTGAACCCCTAATCCCATACTGAACATAGATAGGAATTTCTTCCAAATCTACATTCCTACGATTGCATTAAGTACAAGGAAATCTCGCTTAGGAATAAACCTACTCTTCTTCGGATTAAACCTACATGGAGGGCTACCAAACACCCGATTTCTCGGCGTGATGATACAAGTATCCTCTTCTAATCCATTCATGACCTAATACATGCGAGCAAGTCACATCTACATGCATCATTCATAAAAGAGCTACGGATTTCTCCTTGGTGTAACACTTAGCATGAAAACAATGGATTAGATCTCAAACATACCCAAGCATAGAATTAACAAGTAATCATCCAAAATACATGATAAAACTCCCCAAGGTTCACCAACACCCGGTGGCCTTGGGGGTCTAGTGTGTCATCATCTCATAACAAAGCATACAATCAAGCAAAACATGAAACAAAGACATAGTATGACACTCCCTAGATGAAATGGTGAAGGTTGAGGCGAGAATATGCCGAATGACGCTTCCCCCGCCAAAGGAATGCCGAATGACGCTTCCTCTAGCCGCGGTTCTCCTTCCTTCAAGTCGTGATCGATCTACCCTTTGAATGATGTTGCCTTCTTGCCTTGAGAGCCTTGGACCTTGGGCTTCAATGATCTTCTAGCTTTCTCGCCCTCTTTCTCCTCCCCAAGGTCGCCCAAGATCTCCCAAATGATCTCATCCAAAAGACAGCCAGCAAAAAGTCCTTTAATCAGCCCTAAAATTGAGTATATATACCCCCCGAGGCATACGGGCCGTATAGGGGTCGTTTAGCACTTAGAAACCCAAGATTCGCGTTCCATACGGGGTGCATACGGCCTCCATACGGCCTCCATACAGCCCCGTATACTGAGTAGTATGGAAATCTGGACAGAACACCAAATCAATCCATTTGCCTACGATGCATACGGCCCCCATCTTGGGTAGTATGGGGGTAGTATGAAATTCCTGTTTCCTTCTCTTTTTGCAAAAATGATATCTTCTTGTTCTCCATGGCTTCCATATGCCCTACAAAGCAAATAATAGAGCGATTAAGCGCGAAAGCGGGCATCAAACCTCACAAAAATACATGCAAAGTGCATACGATATATATATGAAAACACCTACATTTAGACACTTATCATCAATCATCATTTAAAATCCTTTCAAGAAAAAGTAATACATGACAAAAGAAAAAAAATGAGAATGATGGAAGAATAAGAAAGTGTGAAATAATTTTTTTTTTTTTTTAGAAGAAATCAGAACGGTGATAGAGAAGAGATGTGAAATAGAATGAAGGGTAAATAGCTAAGAAAACAAAGTGCAAAGTATCTCTAAAGTGCAAGTGTACGGGTTTGTCGAAGTAATAATCCCGGATGAGCGGGGTCGAATCCATAGGGAGTAGGGAGTAAAGACACGTAATTCGATTCTTAGCTATGTGGAGTATCAACAATGATAAGTGTGGTAATGATTCAATTCTCAGAAATTAAAAGCAACAAGTAAGAGAGCAAAAGTAAGGAGGAGGCAAGGCAACTGATAAAGATGGGGTACTCGGATGATACTTCACCTAGGATAATCGTTTCAAGTGCAAGAACTCTCTATTATGCTTCCTAATCAATGCAATGGTGAGTCATGAAAATCCTTATATACATAGTCCCAAATCTAAAGTCAACTATGCCTAACTCTATACATGTCCCGGAGGAGAAATTGAACAATCTCAACACCTCGCACTCGCATAGAGTTGCAATGAGCTCTAGGGATTCCAAGTGATAAATCTCTTCCTAAATTTAGACCTAACCCTTTGGTCCAGGCGGAAGGTCCCTAACCACAATTAAGCCTTAGATACTAAGATCACCTCGACGCTTCACTCCATTGCACGCGCAACTAGGCCCCAGCGAAGGTTCATCCCTTAGACCATTCACTCTATTATGGTCGCAAAGAACTCAAGGAACGGAGGTAGAATCTATCACGTCGGAGGGCAAAGGGGACGCTCCTGTACCTCCTGACTCACCCTCTCAACCCTCTCCAACATAGCTTTGTGTAACGCTCATGGTGTGTCACTCACTCACAAGGTTACCAACAAGAACTCTCAACCCTAGTGGCACTCTAGGGGAAATGTTCATACAATCAAGCATTCAAGGTTGGAACTCACAATAAACATCAATTTATTGAAAGCATAATAAAGAAGTTCAATGAAACGAATACATCCTAGGGTTCACAATCACCCAAGTACCCACTAGGGGTTTAGCTCTCCATGGAGCTAAGAACAATCAAAGAAATCGAATGTAAAAGAATTGAATCCATAAAAAAAAACCCTCGATGGTCGTGTCGATGGTCTTGTGGAAAGTCCTCTACTCGTCGTCCAAGGATTCCTTCGTCCGGTATAGGATACGCCTCGATCGAAGCTCCCCTACCAACCTTCTTCCTAATGGAATCACGATGTCAGAGCCGTAGAACCTCTCCAAAACCTTGGCCAATATCCCTCGAAACCCTAGCCGAAGCCCTCTCGCAAGTTGGGGAAAAGATGGAGAAAAGAATGCCAAAATCGGGGCTGAATCGGCTTTAAATAGGGTTGGAATCGGGCGACTCCACGGGCGTGTACGGTACACGCGCCCGTACGGAATTTCCACACGGGCGTGGGTAATTTCCACACGCCCGTGTGAATTCTCTGAAACTATCATTTTCGTACAGCTGTGAACAGTAACTACTACAGTACTATGCCAAAAAATACTCCCGAATCCACTTTTCATCGAGGTAACATAAACGGGCACACGTTTATGACGTGGATCGCTTTGCTTCTTCAATGACGGATAAGTTGATGGAGATCTTGTTCTATGTGCATAAGTTGGAATGCTTGAATGTGACTGCCCTTGTGCCCCTCCAAATGGTTGTGCAAACTCAAATACGGGGAGGTTGGCACACACTCTAGCATCTCGCACCCGACTTATATCTTCGCGTTTGAACCTTAGCAAGATTTCCTCCAAAATCGGTGCATTGTGATCCACATTGGCTTTTTTCCTTTATAATTGGTTTCACAACCCTACCTGCATAAAAGTAACATAAAAACACACATATTAATGTAAAAACCCGAGAAACGTAATGTTCAACATAAGGAAAGAATGCTTCGCATTCATATCACACAAGCACTGTAGCAAGAATGTAGCATGTACTATAGCAACACTGTTCATAGTCGGCCGAGATACCAGAGAAACAGAGAATCAACACGGGCGTGTGGAAATTATCCACGGCTGTGTGGAAATTCCGCACGGGCGCGTGTACCGTCTACGCCCGTGGAGTCGCCTGATTCCAGCCCTATTTAAAGCCGATTTAGCCCCGATTTTGGTATTCTTTTCTCCATATTTTCCCAAAATTGAGAGAGGGCTTCGGCTAGGGTTTTGAGGGATATTGGCTAGGGTTTTGGAGAGGTTCTATGGCTACGACATCGCGCGTCATTTGGAAGAAGGTTATTGGAAGAGCTTTCAGTGGCATCGATCCGGTGAGGTCTATCCTAGGCCAGACGAAGGATCCCTTGTGACAAGTAGAGGGCTCTCCACAAGACCATCGACACGACCATCGAGGGGGTTTCTTTATGGATTCATTGCTTTTACATTCGATTTCTTTGATTGTACTTAGCTCCATGGAGAGCTAAACCCCTAGTGGGTACTTGGGTGATTGTGAACCCTAGGATCTATTCGTTCCATTGAACTTCTTTATTATGCTTTCAATAAATTGATGTTTATTGTGAGTTCCAACCTTGAATGCTTGATTGTATGAACATTTCCCCTAGAGTGACACTAGGGTTGAGAGTTCTTGTTGGTAACCTTGTGAGTGAGTGACACACCACGAGCGTTTGACAAAGCTAGGTTGGAGAGGGTTGAGAGGATGAGTCGAGAGGTACAGGAGCGTCCCCTTTCCCCTCCAATGTGATAGATTCTATCTTCGTTCCTCGAGTTTTTTACGGCCATAATAGAGTGAATGGTCTAAGGGTTGAATCTCCGCTGGGGCTTAGTTGCGCGTGCAACAGAGTGAAGCGTTGAGGGGATCTTAGTATCTAGGGCTTAATTGTGGTTAGGGACCTTCCACCTGGACCAAAGGGTTAGGTCTATAATTAGGAAGAGATTTATCACCTGGAATCCCTAGAGCTCATTACAACTTTATTCGAGTGTAAGGTTGATAGGTTATTTAATCTCTCCTCCGAGACATGAATAAAGTTAGGTATAGTTGACCTTAGATTTGGGACTATGTATGTAATGATTTCCACGACTCACCATTGCTAGCATAATAGAGAGTTCTTGCACTTGAAGCGATTATCCTAGGTGAAGCATCATCCGAGTACCCCATCTTTATCGATTGACTCACCTCCTCCTTACTTTTGCTCTCTTACTTGTTTCTTTTAATTGTTGAGAATTGCATCATTGTCAAACTTATCATTGTTGATATTCCACATAGCTAAGAATCGAATTAAGTGTCTTTACTCCCTACTCCCTGTGGATTCAATACCCGCCTACCCGGGATTATTACTTCGACAAACCCATACACTTGTGGGATATACGCAAGGGGATCTTGTCAGTTGCCAATGGCAGTTCACCTTAGTTGCAATGATTGTATTCTTAAGTTTATGGGATTTTTAAACTTTGAATTTTCTCATGCTCTAGTTTTTACTTGAATTTCTAGGAATTTTTGCATGAATGACAATTATTGCACTACTTTCTCAATAAACCCTTTTGGAAACTCAAGTTCAATGTTTAAGGGACTAGTTAGTGTTGTTTTATTGTGTTCATTTTGCTAATAAAATGATTTTTCCATCACCCCTCGGCTTAGAGACAATACGCATGATGGGCATGATCAGACACTATAGCAACGGGGCGTATATGCTGAACATGCCCCCTTCAGAGCCAGCTGAGATTGAGGGTTACACAGCTGAGGGGCCTCAGCCAGCGCAGGAGCCTCAACTAGAGCATACGGAGGCCAAGGCACCCCCTGCAGCATAGGAGCCACCAATAGTGCACATGTTCTCCCTATCTCTAGCCTATGATCACTTTGAGAGGCTCAAGAATACTGTAGATGTGTTACGGACCGAGATCAACGAGGGTCGTGCAACATAGGCTGCACAGCATACAGAGGTGATGGCACGTCTCGATACCCTACTGTAGTTAGTAAAGTGAGACGCCACCTCACCGTTCATCATGAGACTGAGGACCTCTCAAGCATCTCCAGAACCATCCTCACCCATTCTGGCACAAGTCAATCTACCTGTTCTAGTATCTTCACCTGTAGGAGCAGAGTAGCCAGAGCGCGACATCGACGCTTTATGTATCTTTTCTTTTATTTGTTTTTATATTTTTGGATTTCATTTCCATATTTTATTTTGGGCTTGTATCACTCAGAAAGGATCTTCCTTCTGAGTTTATCTTTTATTTTTGTTTTTAGTTGTATTTCATTGTCTTATCTTTATATACTCAAGTTTTTTTGTTTTTCTTGTGCTTCACTGAACCCCATTGTGTATATGTGCATATGGTTTTGTGAGTATGGAATTTGAGGAACTAGTCATGGACACGGTCTTATGGTTGTGTGTGCTCCACAACCTATTGAGACTCAACTCCCAATTATTATAGCTCCATCAAACGTACCATTTGGAATTCAGGGAAGTATTATTTCAATTGACCACTTCCACATATGATTTTGATTGACTTATATCCTATTGTGTTCGATTGCGTACATTGAGGGCAATGTACATCTTGAGTGTGGGAGGGGAGTTCACATTACATATGATCATTACATAAGTTTTGACTAAAATACATGCTAACATAGCCAATGGCAGTTCACCTTAGTTGTAATGATTGTATTCTTAAGTTTAGGGGATTTTTAAACTTTGAATGTTCTCATGCTCTAGTTTTTACTTGAATTTTTAGGAATTTATGCCCGAATGACAATTATTGCACTACTTTCTCATTAAACCCTTTTGGAAACTCAAGTTCAATGTTTAAGGGACTAGTTAGTGTTGTTTTATTGTGTTCATTTTGCTAAAAAAATGATTTTTCCATCACCCCTCGGCTTAGAGACAATACGCATGATGGGCATGATCAGACACTATAGCAACGGGGCGTATATGCTGAACATGCCCCCTTCAGAGCCAGCTGAGATTGAGGGTTACACAGCTGAGGGGCCTCAGCCAGCGCAGGAGCCTCAACTAGAGCATACGGAGGCCAAGGCACCCCCTACAGCATAGGAGCCACCAATAGTGCACATGTTCTCCCTATCTCGAGCCTATGATCACTTTGAGAGGCTCGAGAGTGTTGTAGGGGTGTTACAGACCGAGATCACCGAGGGTCGTGCAACACAGGCTGTGCTGTATACAAAGGTGATGGCACGTCTCGACACCCTACAATAGTTAATAGAGTGAGACACCGCCTCACCGTTCATCATGAGACTGAGGACCTCTCAGGCATCTCTAGCACCATCTTCACCCGTTCTATCACAAGTGGATCTACCTGTTCTAGTATCTTCACCGGTAGGAGCAGAGTAGCCAGAGGGCGATGATAAGTGTGGGCGGGGGGAGTTATTGATTGCTTCTGCCACATTTTCTTTTGAATGATATATATATTTTGAGTGAGCTTGCATGTGTACATTGAGGACAATGTACAACTTAAGTGTGGGGAGGAGTTTCATAATGTGCACATCTTTTCTATTATTCTTGATTGATATATGCTCACATAGCAAATGGTGGTTCACCTTAGTTGCAATGATTGTATTTTTTTAAGTCTAGGAGAATTGTTAACATTGAATGTTTTTCATGCTCTAGTTCTTGCTGGAATTTTTTTAGGAATTTTTTTGCCCGATTTACACTTAGTGCACTACTCACTCTTTGAACTCTATTGGAAACTCATGTTCGATGTTAAAGAGATTAGTTAGGTTTATTTTCTTGTGCTAAATTCTAAAAAAAAAATGATGAAAATGAAAAGAAGGGACAAAATAGTTTTATTGTTTATTTATGTTTGTTGGGTGGAAAGAGCTACCACCTATGAAGTATGAAGCTATTCTCATAAGTCGGATACTAGTTATGCTCTAATGAGAGAAAGAGCTATCTCATAGGATGAGTGAAAGCTACCACTCGGGTATAAAGAGCTACCACGTCGAAAGTGTGAAAGCCACCTTAGCGTCCGCTTTGGAAAGGGCTACCTTAGAGGATGTGTGAAGCTACTACCATCTTTGAAATTGTTGTCACTTTTTTAGATAAATAAGTCCCTTGCAATTAGAACTTTGAGGAGTATACCTTGGATTGTTTTGGGTGAGTTCACACACATACATGAAATTTGGGTTTGTTGTCCTTTTTGATTCAAATTTTTAGCTAGAGCATTGATTTTTTCGTATTTAGTGTTGAAATTTTCCTTAATTGTAGAAAACTTTCGTTGTATCCCTTGGTGAACCTAAGGCCGAGCACTTTCAATATTTTCTTCATTAATGCACAGAATGTTTTAATGTTTGCTTGAGGACAAGCAAAAGCTTAAGTGTGGGGGAGTTTGATAAGTGCTTGTGCGATACGAATGTGAAGAGTTCATTCCTTATGTTGAGCATTACTTTTCTCGGGTTTTTACACTAATATGTGTGTTTTTATGTTACTTTTATGCAGGTAAGGTTGTGAGGCCGAGTATGAAGGAAATAGGGCAATGTGGATCATAATGCACCAATTTTGGAGGAAATCTTGCTAAGGTTCAAACGCGAAGACATAGGTCAGGTGTGAGATGCTAGAGTGTGTGCCAACCTCCTCGTATTCGAGTGGGAACATCCATTTGGAGTGACACAAAAGTAGTCACAGTCGAGCATTCTGACTTATGCACATAGAACAAGAGCTCCACCAACGTGTACACCATTGAAGAAGCAAGTGATCCACGACGTGAACGTGTGCTTGTTGTGTTACCCCGATAAAAGTATGGAATTGGGAAGCTATTCAGGTCGAATACTTTAGCAGAGCACTGTAGCAACATTTGTAGCATATACTGTAGCAGCACTACTCACAACCGGCCAAGAAACCAGAGAAACAGAGAATCCACACGGGCGTGTGGAAATTATCCACGCCCGTGTCAAAATTCCGCACGGGCGCGTGGAGCACCCACGCCCGTGTAGTCGCCCGATTCTAGCACTATTTAAAGCCGATTTAGCCAGGATTTTGGTATTCTTTTCTCCATCTTTTCCCCAACTTGAGAGAAGGCTTCGGCATGGGTTTCGAGGGGTATTGGCCAAGGTTTTGGAGAGGTTCTATGGCTCCTACATTGTAATTCCTTAGGAAGAAGGTCGGTAGGGGAGCTTCTCTCCAGGCGTATCCTATACCGGATGAGGGAATCCTTGGACGACGAGTAGAGGACTCTCCGCAAGCCCATCGACACGACCATCAAGGGGGTTTCTTTATGGATTCATTGCTTTTACATTCTATTTCTTTGATTATACTTAGCTCCATGGAGAGCTAAACCCCTAGTGGGTACTCGGGTATTGTGAACCCTAGGATGTATTCATTTCATTGAACTTCTTTATTATGCTTTCAATAAATTGATGTTTATTGTGAGTTCCAACCTTGAATGCTTGATTGTATGAACATTTCCCCTAGAGTGACACTAGGGTTGAGAGTTCTTGTTGGTAAGCTTGTGAGTGAGTGACACACCATGAGCGTTTGACAAAGCTAGGTTGGAGAGGGTTGAGAGGGTGAGTCGAGAGGTACAGGAGCGTCCCCTTTCCCCTCCGATGTGATAGATTCTACCTCTAATCCTCGAGTTCTTTGCGGCCATAATAGAGTGAATGGTCTAAGGGAGGAACTTCCGCTGGGGCTTAGTTGCGCGTGCAACGGAGTGAAGCGTTGAGGTGATCTTAGTATCTAGGGCTCAATTGTGGTTAGGGTCATTCCACCTGGACCAAAGGGTTAGGTCTATAATTAGGAAGAGATTTATCACTTGGAATCCCTAGAGCTCATTGCAACTCTATGCGAGTGCGAGGTGTTGAGATTGTTCGATTTCTCTTCCGGGACATGTATAGAGTTAGGCATAGTTGACCTTAGATTTGGGACTATTTAATTAAGGATTTCCACGACTCACCATTGCATTGATTAGGAATCATAATAGAGGGTTCTTGCACTTGAAACAATTATCCTAGGTGGAGCATTATCCGGGTACCCCATCTTTATCGATTGCCTTACCCCCTTCTTTACTTTTGTTCTCTTACTTGTTGCTTTTACTGTTGAGAATTGAATCATTATCACACTAATTATCATTGATCTTTTGCATAGCTAAAAATCGAATTAAGTATTTTTATTCCCTACTCCCTGTTGATTCTATACCCGCTACCCCGAGATTATTACTTCGACAAACCCGTGCACTTGCGGGATATACGCAAGGGGACCTTGTCAAGTTTTTGGCGCCGTTGCCAGGGAACTAGGCGTTCAGAGATACTTTGCACTTCATTTTCTTAGCTATTTCACCACACATTCTATTTCACGTCTTCTTATTCTATCATTCTTCTAATTTTCTTTTTCTTTCTTTTTGGTACAGCTCCAGGTTATGACCCGAGGGAATCCATCAATATTGATTGAAGGAGACCCTGAGTTTGAACGTACACTTCGAAGAAAAGGGAAAGAACCTGTGCAAGAACAGCATAATTCAGCTGATTTGGAAGGAGAGGAATCTGAAAACATAGCAGAATAGAATGAGCAACAGTGAACACTATCTGACTATGCCAGACCTTCAATGTTGGGGACACAATCGAGTATTGTGCGTCCCCCGATTACAGCTCAGAACTTCGAGCTAAAGCCGGCATTCATCCATATGCTGCAGCAGTCCACACAATTCAACGGTTTGGCCGATGAGGATCCAAACAGTCACATAGAGAGCTTTCTCGAGGTGTACAATATGCTGAAGATAAATGGGGTGACGGATGATGCCATCAAATTAAGAGCCTTCCCATTTTCCTTGAAGGGGAGAGCAAAGCAGTGGCTACACTCATTACATAGAGCATCAGTCACTACATGGGAGGAGATGGTAGAAGCTTTTCTAGCCCGTTATTTTCCTCCAGGAAAATCAGCAAAGCTTAGGAATGAGATCTCGTCCTTTGTTCAGTTGGAATTGGAGTCTCTATTCGAGACATGGGAAAGGTTCAAGGAACTCCTGAGAAAGTGTCCGCAACACGGATTCCCAGAGTGGATGATTGTTTAAACCTTTTACAATGGTTTGAACCCGAGTACAAGGCAACTCTTAGATGCGACAGCAGGAGGTACCTTAGGTAGCAAAACTCCCGATGAGGCTCGTCAATTAATTGAAGAAATGGGGTTAAATAGCTACCAATGGAATGCTAGGAAGAAGAAGAAGGTGGCCGGTCTTCATGAAATTGATGCGGTAACCTCATTGGCGGCGCAAGTAGAGAGTTTTAGTAAGAAGCTAGATCTCATAGCTTCGAATAGAGTTGCAGCCATGACCAATTGCATCGGTTGTGGTGGAGGACATGCTCCCTCTGATTGCCCGATCGTTATTGGTGATGTTTCTTCAGTGGAAAACGTTGACTTTGTAGGTAATGGCATGAGACCTCAAGGGAACCCATATAGCAATACTTACAATTCAGGTTGGAAGAATCATCCCAACTTTTCAAGGAGTAATCAAGGACCACAAAAGGCCATGGGGCCACCGGGTTTCCAATAACAACAACAAGCCCCTCAAGTGGAAAACAGAATTTCAGGCTTGGAAACCCGAATGACGGATTAAGAGAAGCACTTGGCTAGATTTGTTCAATCTGCAAATACACGGTTTGAATCAGCCGAGCCTACATTTTGCAACCACACCACCTCTTTGCATAACCTTGAAAATCAGGTGGGGCAAATTACGAAGTCTCTCTCCGAAAGGCCATATGGAAGTTTACCAAGCAATACGGAAACCAACCGTAGAGAACATGTGAAGGCGATCACTTTGAGAAGTGGTCATGAGATTGAAGAGAGGCTTCCGAGTGAGAAGCCGAAAGAACATGCACCCGAGGTTGTAGAGGTTGAGGAGGGAGTAAAGAAAGAGAAAGAGGTGGCATCCCCACCTTTCAAGCCAAGAATCCCTTATCCCTCTAGATTGAAGAATGACCAAGGGGATGAACAGTATAAGAAGTTCCTGACTTTATTCAAGCAACTCCAGATCAACATTCCTTTTGTAGAGGCATTAGCTCAAATGCCTAAGTATGCAAAGTTCCTGAAAGACTTGTTGACTAACAAGAGGAAGTTGGAGGAGAGTGCTTCAATGGTGCTGGATGCTTCATGCTCGGCAGTGCTGCAAAAGAACATGCCGAACAAGAAGAAAGACCCGAGAAGATTCATCATTCCGTGTAACATCGGTAACTTAGGTGAGGAAATGGCACTGGAGGATTTAGGGGCAAGTATCAATATCATGCCATACACTTTCTTCCAAAAGCTAGGCTTGGGAGAGCCTAGGCCTACTCGGATGACTTTACAATTGGCGGACTGAACGGTGCAACATCCGAAAGGTATCATTGAAGACGTACTTGTTAAGGTGGACAAGTACATTTTTCCGGTTGACTTCGTGGTGCTAGATGTCGATGAGGATGCGGATGTACCCTTGATACTTGGGAGACCGTTCTTGCGGACTTCCAAAGCATTGATTGACATGGACGGCGGAGAGCTCATATTGAGAGTTGGAGATGACAAACTCACTTACCACCTTGCTGAAGCCATGTGGAATTCTCTCGATTTTGATGACACTTTGTATTTTCTAGACACTACTGATGAGCTTGTTGATGAATACATGCAGGAAATGTTCAACCCGGATCCATATGAAGGTTTGTTCGACCAAGAGGAGAGCAATGAAGAAGTAATGATGCTTGGGTCGACTGAAGAAGTAACATCTACCCCGGGGATATTGAAGAAGGTGCTCTGAAAAATGAAGAGGGCTAGGAGACGCCATCAAAAATGCTCCAAGACTGTTGGAGATGTACATGAACCAAGAAAGTTGGATGAACCATGTCTAGGCGATGTGGAGCTCGATAATACACCCACTACCCTCAAGAGACTTTGCTTATCATGCTTTCAAGTAATGGGTAAGAGGGCGACTTTCATTCATGAACCCCCGTGAGGTAAGACAAGATACGTCAAGCTACGTGACGTTAAACAAGCGCTTCTTGGGAGGTAATCCAAGCAATTACTGTTTTCCTAGTTTTTTTTAGTTTAGTGTTTGCATGAATAAATTGTTAAATGTTGGTGTCTTAATCTGTTATATGCTTGTGCTGAGATTTCGTTGTGAACTTTGAATTTTAATCGTGTATTTTCATGTAGAATTGGCGAAGTTTGGTCATTTGAGCTCTATTTCATATTTTTCATTGGTAAAATTTGCATAATAGGGCAGGCTCTGAGTGTGCAAACATGTTCAAAAATTTTCTATAGAGCCTGCCAATTTTTCTAAGTCATCCAGAGAAAACACACGGGCGTGTGGAATTTCTACACACCCGTGGGGGTTGCACCGCGAGCTCATCCAGAGAATGCACAGGGGCGTGCGGCTACCCCTGTGAACGACCATGCGACTGTAACAATCCCATGGGTAATTTCCGCACGGGCGTGTGGATTCCGGCGAGTTAGGCGATTTTTTCCCGAGCACACGGGCGTGGACTCGCCCTCGTGGGCAACCTTGTGAACCATCGTGCGGGCATGGGTAATTTCCACTGCGCCCGTGTGAAACTATGTAGAGGTGTTCTCTCCATCCCGAGAAAAACACGGGGCATGCGGTTGCCCATGTGAATTGAAGCATGTGAATGTCACGCCCGTGTGGAATTTCCGCACGGGCGTGTATAACACTTGGTATTTTTTTCGGATGTCCAGAGAAGACACAGGGGCGTGCGGCTGCCCCTGTGGTCGGGGGCACGGGCGTGGATATTTTCCGCACTCCCGTGAGAGATAAGTCAGAGTCAAAGGAGCATTTTTCCCGAAGAGCACGGGGCATGCTGCGCCCTGTAGTGCTGAGTGAGGCGCACGGGCGTGGGGAATTTCCACACGCCCGTGTGGATCTGCGAGCATGCCAAAAGTCATGGGCTCTATTTAAAGAGGATAGCTTCCTCTCCCTCTTCACGACTTCTATTCGCACGAAAAACACTCTCACGAGTATTCTCGAGTTCGAGTGCTAATTTGGTGGGATTTTTAGTGAAGTTTTTCTGACCCGGTTCTTCATTTTTCTCACTCCATCAGCGTCACGTAAGATATCATCTTCCTTGCTAATTCATGGTTTCTATCGATTAACCTGGTTAATAATGCTTCGTTTCTTCAATTGGAAAGATGATTTATGTTTAGAACGAAGTTAGAAGTAATATTAAGTTGTATTTTTGGATTGTTGAAGCGTGGCCTTACGGTTCTCACTTCTCGTGGATCCACACGGGCGTGCGGAAATTCCACACAACTGTGTGGATTTCTGCTGCATTGGTTTATCAACTTGTTTGATCAATTTCGTTTAAATCTTGCAGATTATGGCACCTTGGTCAAAGAAGCAAGCTGATAAGAGACCACGTGAGTCATCTCCTGAGCCCGAGGGCATGCAGATTGCAATTCCAGAGCATCAGGTTCGCTATGAGCGCCTGTCGAGGCTCCGTTTTGGGCAGACTCGATTCTTAGACACGATTATATTACGAGATCTACAGTAGGAAGATGAGTTTGCTGATGAGATCGAGGATCTTATTTCAGAAGTGGTTAGCGGTAGTTGCTGACGATTAGAGAGCCCGACCATCCGAGGAGTTTACCTTTGGAGGTGCCATCATTATTCGAGGTTGATAGATCGTATGCGAGCTTCGACAGTGTGGACACTATTTAGTTCAGAGTATTTGGAGACCACCATAGCATGAGCATTACACGGGTTTTCGAGTACTACTTGGCATGTCAGGAGGCATTCATAGATCTGGGAGGAATATGCTTGCGATTACCGGTGAGATATCACTGGAACCTTGGCGCTGAAAGCTTACAGTGTTATGTGGTCAAGGTCGATCTGAGCTGAGTGGTGTCAAGGCCAAGTGTCTTTCCCGACCTGTCTACGGATACTTGCATGCCATTATAAGTAGGTTGGTGAATGGCCGTGGTGATAGCTTTGAGTGGCCCTAAAGCCGTCGGGGAGACTCTTGTGCTTGTACTCGATGGTACATCGCGTACCCGATTCACTAGGGCACATCTTGGCGGTACATCAGACATCAGGGATACTATGCTAGACTAGGAGCGATCTTTTCGGGCCTCTACATTATGAGATTAGTGCTAGGCATGGGTCTCTTGGATTCAATTCGCGGGGTTGAGAAGGCAGTGTACTGCTCCCGAGTCTAGAGATGATGTGATTGATGGGCATGGTCCGCGAGGGGTTCGAGACGGGGGTTTTTGCTTTAGTACTACCCGAGCTCAGGAGATAGCGAGAGGATGAGGGTGATGAAGCCGGGAGCTTCTCGGCCCGCTCCCGAGACCTTAGCCCGGCAGCGATGGAGACCGAGGCACCTCCAGTAGCGGAGGAGCCACCCCAGTGTGTATGTTTTCACCATCTCGAGCCAATGATCGCTTTGAGAGGCTCGAGAATGCTATAGGGGTGGTGCGAGGTGAGGGTTGCCGAGATTAGGGGCTACTCGGGAGCTACTCGAGTACCACGAGTTCATGGCACGTTTCGACGTGTTCGGCAGATTTTAGGCGAGGCGTCGCCTCATCATTTTGTAGTGCTGGCCGAGGACTCCCTCACCCTCCTCGGTTCCTCCGGCACCTCCATCCTCGACCCCAGCACCGATGGACCCACGAGATCGTCTCCAGCGCAGCTAGTACAAGAGCACTGAGGCGGCACCCGACACTTGACTTCTCCTTTACTTTCTTGCATTTTATTTTATTTCTCTTGTTTTTTTAGACTTGTTCACTCAGAAAGGATTCTCCCTCAGAGTTTATTTTCATTTTTTGCATCATCGAGTTGTATTCATTGCTTCATATTTTATAGACACTCGAGTTATTTTGTCTTTATTGAACTTTATTGAAACCCCTCGTGTATGCGTGCAGATGGTCTTATCTTCTTGTGAATTGAGAATTAGTCATGGGCACGGCCAAGGTGCCGAGGCACTTGGCCGTGTGAGCGTCTCAACCCGTTGGAACACTACTCCCATGGAATTAGCTTCATCAAACACAACACTAGGAGTCAGGGGAGTATTGTTTTGATTGCTTCTCCCACATTTGCTTTTGAATGATATATATATTTTTAGTGAGCTTGCATGTGTACATTGAGGACAATGCACAACTTAAGTGTGGGGGGGAGTTTCCATAATGTGCACATCTTTTCTATTATTCTTGATTGATATATACTCACATAGCCAATGGCGGTTCACCTTAGTTGCAATGATTGTATTCTTAAGTCTAGGAGAATTGTTAGCATTGAATGTTTTCATGGTCTAGTTCATGTGTGGAAGTTTTTAGGAATGTTTTGCCCGATTTACACTTAGTGCACTACTCACTCTTTGAACTCTATTGGAAACCCATGTTCAATGTTAAAAGGGACTAGATTAGGTTTATTTTTCTTGTGCTAAATTCTAAAAAATGATGAAAATGAAAAGAAGGTACAAAATAGTTTTATTGTTTATTTATGTTTGTTGGGTGGAAAGAGCTACCACCTATGAAGTATGAAGCTACTCTCATAAGTCGGATACTAGTTATGCCTTAATGAGAGAAAGAGCTATCTCATAGGATGAGTGAAAGCTACCACTCGGGTAAAAAGAGCTACCACCTCGAAAGTGTGATAGCCACCTTAACGGCCGCTTTCGAAAGGGCTACCTTAGAGGATGTGTGAAGCTTCTACCATCTTTGAAATTGTTGTCACTTTTGTAGATAAATAAGTCCCTTGCACTTAGAACTTTGAGGAGTATACCTTGGGTTGTTTTGAGTGAGTTCACACACATACACGAAATTTGGGTTTGTTGTCCTTTTTTATTCAAGTTTTTAGCTAGAGCATTGATTTTTTCATATTTAGTGTTGAAATTTTCCTTAATTGTAGAATACTTTCGTTGTATACCTTGGTGAATCCTAGGCCAAGCACTTTTCAATATTTTTCTTCATTAATGCACGAGAATGTTTTTAATGTTTGCTTGAGGACAAGCAAAAGCTTAAGTGTGGGGGAGTTTGATAAGTGCTTGTGCGTCTGAGTCTGAGCGTTCATTCCTTATGTTGAGCCTTACTTTTCTCGGGTTTTTACACTAATATGTATGTTTTTTATGTTATTTTATGCAGGTAGGGTTGTGAGGCCGAGTATGAAGGAAATAGGCCAATGTGGATCATAATGCACCAATTTTTGGAGGAAATCTTGCTAAGGTTCAAGCGAAGACATAGAGTCGGTGTGAGATGCTAGAGTGTGTGCCAACCTCCTCGTATTCGGTGGGCACATCCATTTGGAGGGGCACAAAAGGCGGTCACATTCGAGCATTCTAACTTATGCACATAGTACTAGAGCTCCACCAATGTGTACACCATTGAAGAAGCAAGTGATCCACGATGTGAACGTGTGCCCATTGCGTTACCCTGATGAAAGTATGGAATTGGGAAGCTATTCAGGTCGAATACTTTAGCAGAGCAATGTAGCAACATTGTAGCATATCTTGTAGCGACCTTTGCTCACGCCCTGTCGAGAAACCCAGGAGAAGCGGAGAATCCACAGGCGTGTAGAAATTATCCACACCCGTGTGGAAATTCTTTAAAAGCGCGATGCAGCCCTATCTAAACGCCCTGCGTGTAGTCGCCCGATTCGACCCTATTTAAAGCCGATTTAGCCCCGATTTTGGTATTCTTTTCTCCATCTTTTCCTCAACTTGAAAGAGGGCTTTGGCATGGGTTTCGAGGGGTATTGGCCAAGGTTTTGGAGAGGTTCTATGGCTCCTACATTGTCATTCCTTAGGAAGAAGGTTGGTAGGGGAGCTTCCAGTCGGGCGTATTCTATCTCGGACGAGGGAATCCTTGGGACGATGAGTAGAGGACTCTCCATGAAGCCCATTGACCAGGGACCATCGAGGGGTTTCTTTATGGATTTATTGCTTTTTACATTCTATTTCTTTGATTGTACTTAGCTCCACGGAGAGCTTAACCCCTAGTGGGTAATCGGGTATTGTGAACCCTAGGATGTTTTCGTTTCATTGAACTTCTTTATTATGCTTTCAATAAATTGATGTTTATTGTGAGTTCCAACCTTAGAATGCTTGATTGTATGAACATTTCCCCTATAGTGACACTAGGGTTGAGAGTTCTTGTTGGTAATCTTGTGAGTGGTGACACACCACGGCGTTAGACAAAAAGCTAGGTTGGAGAGGGTTGAGAGGGTGAGTCGAGAGTGCAGGGGCGTCCCCTTTCCCTCCGGCGTGATAGATTCTACCTCCGTTCCTCGAGTTCTTTGCGGCCATAATAGAGTAAATGGTCTAAGGGATGAACTTCCGCTGGGCTTAGTTGCACGTGCAACGGAGTGAAGCGTTGAGGTGATCTTAGTATCTAGGGCTCAATTGTGGTTAGGTACCTTCCACCTAGACCAAAGGGTTAGGTCTATAATTAGGAAGAGATTTATCCCTTGAAATCCCTAGAGCTCATTGCAACTCTATGCGAGTGCGAGGTGTTGAGATTGTCCGATTTCTCCTCCGGGACATGTATAGAGTTAGGCATAGTTGACCTTAGATTTGGGACTATGTAATTAAGGATTTCAACGACTCACCATTGCATTGATTAGGAAGCATAATACAGGGTTCTTGCACTTGAAACAATTATCCTAGTTGGAGCATTATCCGGGTACCCCATGTTTATCGATTGCCTTACCCTCTTCTTTACTTTTGCTCTCTTACTTGTTGCTTTTACTGTTGAGAATTGAATCATTATCACACTCATTATCATTGATTTTTTGCATAGCTAAGAATCGAATTAAGTATTTTTATTCCCTACTCCCTATGGATTTGATACTCGCTCACCCAGGATTATTACTTCGACAAACCCGTGCACTTGTGGATATACCCAAGGGGACCTTGTCAGGCGACATCAACGCTTTATGCATCTTTTTCTTTTATTTGTTTTTTTATATTTTTTTGGATTTCATTTCCATATTTTTATTTTTGGGCTTGTATCACTTTCAGGAAAGGATCTTCCTTCTGAGTTTATCTTTTATTTTTTTGTTTTTAGTTGTATTTTCATTGTCTTATCTTTATATACTCAAGTGTTTTTTTCTTGTGCTTTGCTGAACCCCATTGTGTATATGTGCAGATGGTTTTGTGAGTATGGAATTTGAGGAACTAGTCATGGACACGGTCTTATGGTTGTGTGTGCTCCACAACCTAATGAGACTCAACTCTCAATGATTATAGCTCCATCAAATGTACCATTTTGGAATTCAAGGGAGTATTGTTTCAATTGACCACTTCCACATATGCTTCTGATTGACTTATATCCTATTGTGTTAGATTGCGTACATTGAGGCCAATGTACATCTTGAGTGTGGGAGGGAGTTCACATTACATATGATCATTACATAAGTTTTGGTGAAATACATGCTCACGTAGCCAATGGCGGTTCACCTCGATTGCTAATGATTGTATTCTTAAGTTTAGGTGATTTTTAACTTTGTAAAGTTCTCATGCTCTAGTTTATACTTGAATTTCTAGGAATTTTTGCCGAATGACAATTATTGCACTACTTTCTCATTAAACCCTTTAGGAAACTCAAGTTCGATGTTTAAAGGGACTAGTTAGTGTTGTTTTATTGTGTTCATTTTGCCCAAAAAATGATTGTTCCATCAACCCTCGTCTTAGAGGCGATGCACATGATGGCCATGATCCGGACACTACTGAGGCCAGGGCGTATATCTTTGAACATGACCCCGTTGAGCCGGTGAGATTGAGGATGACCACGGTGATGGGCCTCGTCCAGCCACAGGGAGCCTCAGCTCAGAGCATACGGAGGCCAAGACACTCCCCAGTCAGCATAGGAGCCGCCACTGGTGCGCATGTTCTCCCTATCTCGAGCCTATGATCACTTTGAGGAGGCTCGAGAGTGCTTGTAGAAAGCGATTCTGGAGCCGAGATCACCGAGGTCGTGCAACACAGGCTGCTGAGCATCTGGAGTGATGCCGCGTCTCGACACCCCTACTGTAGTTACTAGAGTGAGACGCCGCGTCACCATTCATCATGGGACTGAGGACCTCTCAGGCATCTCTAGCACCATCCTCACCCTTTCTAGCACTGAAAGTCGATCTACCTTTTTCTGAGTATCTTCACTGTAGGAGCGAGTAGCGAGGCGCGACACTCGACCCTTTGTGCGTCTTTTTCTTTTTCTTTGTTTTTATATTTTTGGATTTCATTTCCATATTTTTATTTTTGGGCATGTATCACTTTCGAGAAAGGATCTTCCTTACTGAGGTTTATCTTTTGTTTTTGTTTTGAGTTGTATTTCATTGTCTTATCTTTATATACTCAAGTTTTATTTGTTTTTCTTGAGCTTCACTGAACCCCATTATGTATACGTGCAGATGGTTTTGTGAGTATGGAATTTGAGGAACTAGTCTTGGACATGGTCTTATGGTCGTGTGTGCTCCACAACCTATTGAGACTTAAATCTCAATGATTATAGCTCCATCAAACGTACCATTTGGAGTTCATGGGAGTATTGTTTCAATTGACCACTTCCACATATGCTTTTGATTGACTTATATCTTATTGTGTTTGATTGCGTACATTGAGGGGCAATGTACATCTTAAGTTGGGTGGGAGTTCACATTACATATGATCATTACATAAGTTTTTGAGTGAAATACATGCTCACGTAATAATGAGTGGTTCACCTTAGTTGCAATGATTGTATTCTTAAGTTTAGGGGATTTTTAAACTTTGCATGTTCTCATGCTCTAGTTTTTACTTGAATTTCCAGGAATTTTTGCCTGAATGACAATTATTGCACTACTTTCTCATTAAACCCTTTTGGAAACTCAAGTTTGATGTTTAATGGACTAGATTTAGCGTTGTATTATTGTGTTTATTTTGCTAGAAAAATGATGATATGACTGATGAAAAGAGAAAAATACTTGTTTTAGTTATGCATTTGGGGTGGAAAGAGCTACCACCTATGAAGGATGAAGCTACTCACATAAGTCGGATACTAGTTTTGCCCTAATGAGAGAAAAGACTATCTCATGGGATGAGTGAAAGCTACTACCCGGTAGAATAAGCTACCACCTCAAAAGTGTGAAAAGCCACCTTAGCGGCCACTTTGGGAAAGGGAGCTACCTGTAGAGGATGTGTGAAGCTACTACCATATCTTTATTTTGTAATGTAGATAAATAAGTCCATCATACCTAGAACTTTGAGGAATATAAGTTGGGTCTACTTGAGTGAGTTTACACACACTTACGCAATTTTGGGTTTGTTTTCCTTTTTGATTCGAGTTTTTAACTAGAGCATTCATTTTTTGTATTTGGTGTTGAAATTTCATTTACTTGTAGAATGCTTCACTTGCAGCTTTGGTTAACCTAAGTGAGGCACTTTCAATATTTCCTTCTTCTATGCTTCAATGTTTTATTTTTGCTTAAGGACAAGCAAAAGCTTATGTGTGGGGGAGTTTGATAAGTGCTTGTGTACTAGGAATACAGTATTCTTTTTCTGATGAGCATTACTTTTAGTAGGTTTTATCGCTAATACTTGTGTTTTGTGTTCTTTTGCACATATAGAGTTGTGGAGCTAATTTTGAGAAGAAAGAGTCAAAGTAGATTACAAATGCATTATGTTGATGGAATCCCGAATTCGAAGACATATGAGTGTGTGCCAACCCTCCATTATACTTGATGGAATATATGGCTGGAGGGGCACAAAAGCGATCCACACTCATGTGTTCGATTTTGTGCAAGGCTAATAAGAGTCCTGTCAAATGTGCTTTTACTTGAAGAGGAAACACGATTTAGAGTATAGACGTGTGCCCGTTTGTGTTGCCTCGATGAAAAGTGTTTGTTCGGGAGTATTTTTAGTAGAGTATTGTAGCAGGGTATTATAACAGAGCATTGTAGCAATTTACTATAGTAGTTACTGTTCATAGGCCGCGGAAAAGCCAAGTTTTGCAGATTCTCGATTCTAGCTCTATATAAAGCCGGGATTCAGCCGGATTTCGAGAATAGTTTTTCCATCTTTTCTCCATCTTTTGAGAGCCTTGCAGCTAGGGTTTAGAGGGACTTTGGAAAGGCTTTTGGTGTGGTCCTCTGGCTTTGACACCACATTTCTCTTGGAAGATAGTTATTGGGTGAGCTTTTGTTAGCACCGATCCGGCGAGGTGTGTCCTAGGCTTGACAAGAGGACCTTTGGAGAGGATGAGGCTACTCCACAAGACCATCTACATGAATATCGAGAGGGTTTTTATTATAGATGCATGTTTTATTTTTACGATTTCAATTATTGATTGTATCTTTCTCCATGGGGAGCTAAACCCCCTGAAAGTGGGTACTTGGACTTGTAAACACTAGGATGATATTGTTTCATTGACCATTTATTATGTTTTCCTTAATCAATGTCTTGAATTGAGTTCCAATCTTGAATGCTTGTTCCATGATTTCTCCTTAGAGTGACACTACGGGTTCGAGAGCTACGTTGGTAATCCTTGTGAGTGAGTGACACACTGTAGAGTTAGATAAAACCAAGACTCGAGAGGGTCGAGAGGGCGGAGTTTCCAGAGGTAGTGGAGCGTCCTCTTTGCCCAACTCTTGAGCAATTTATCCTACCTCCATTTCCTAGGAGCTTTTTATGGTCACAATAGAGTGAAGTGCTAAGATGGGAACTCCACTTTGCGCTTTAAGTTGCGTGAGCAACATGTGTGAAGCTTGGGTGAAGTAATCCATAGAATCAAGGGCTTATTCATGACTAGGGTCTTTCACCAACCAAAGGGGTTAGATCTACATATAGAAAAGGGTTTATACTTGAATCCCTAGATTCTGCAAGTTTGCATAGTGTGAGGTGTTTAGACCGAGCGATTTCTCCGCTGACATAGTGTAGAGTTAGTCACTGTTGACCTTAGTTTTGGGACCATGTATTTTAGGATTTTCATGACTCATTAAGATTAGTTAGAGACATAATAGTTGATATTGCACTTGAATGAATAACCCTGGGAGCATAACCAAGTGCCCCACTTTCTATCGATTGTCTTTACCTCATTTTATCGTACATTTCTTATTTCTTTAGTCTCATTCATACTGATCTTATCCACGCTTATTATTGTGTCATTTTTACTTAGTTATGTAGCAACGTTGTGTTTCTATTCAATATTCCTTGTGGATACATAACCCACTCACCTAAGATTTATTGCTTGACAACCCATGCACTTGCGGTCATAATGCAAGGGTGTGTCCATGATCGTAGCCGCTATGTTGTCCGTGTGGATGCTCGATTCCGAGCCCTATTTAAGTGACTGATTTCAGCACGTTCACGATCTTTCCATCTTTTGGCCATCTCTTTTCTCTCCATCTTTTGGAGGTGCCCATGGCTAGGGTATGGAGAGGCTTTGACTTCAGGCTTTTAGGGGTGCTTTCACGTAGCCTTTTGACACCATATTTCCTTCGGAAGAGAGTTGACTTGAGCGTTTCATCAACACTCGATCGGGAAAGTGTGCCTGGAGCTTTGAATGGTGGGACCTTGTATCTCAAGATACGCACTCAAGAAGACCATGGACATGAACACAGGGTGTTTTATTAATGGATTGCTATATTTCCTACTTTTGATTTCATTAGTTGGTCGTATTTTGCACTATGTAGAGCAAAACCCTTGAGCGAGTGGACTTGATCTGAAACGACGATGTTATTTCTTTTGGCACCTTTTATTATGCTTGCTTTGAATTGATGTTTTAATTGAGTTGTAATCTTGAAACGCTATTAGTGATTTTCTCTTGGGTGACACACTGTAGGGTTGAGAATCCATTCTGCATCCTTGTGGATGATATGTGACACGCATGAGGGTTAGACAATGCCATATTGGAGGGTTGACAGGTGAGTCAAAGAAGTGGTGGATCGTCTTTCCTCGAGCGATTGTCCCTACCGAGATTCAAGAGTTCTGCGTCACTCAGAGTGAACCGCTAAGAGATAGACTCCCACTCGCTTCTAGTTGCTCAAACAATGAGCGAAGCTTGATTGAAGTAATCTTTATTATCTGAGGGGTTAATGCGTGACCGAGGTCTTTCGCTCTCTCCACAAAGAGTTTAGATCTATTTTACGGATTAGGGTTTTACCACGCATGGAATCCCTGGGGCTTTGGCAACCTAGCTCATGAGTATGAGTTGTCGAGGCAATGATTTCTCCACCTGGGCGCATTATAGGTTAGTCACTTGTTGATAAGTTTTGTGCGATAAGAATGCGAAATGTTCTTTCCTTATGATGAGCATTACTTTTATCGGGTTTTAACGCTAATATGTGCGTGATTCATGTTACTTATGCCGAGTAGGGTTGTGAGGTTGGTATTAGAGAAAGAAGCCAATGTGAATCAGAATGCACCATTTGAGGAAATCTTGAGAAGGTTCAACGGAACACATAAGTCGGGTTTGTAATCCGTGAATGTGTGCCAACCTCTTCGTATTCAAGTTAGCAAACGATTTGATGGGCACAAGGGCAATCATCATTCAAGCATTCGCTTGTGCATGTATAGCAAGATATCCACCAACATATCCGTTATTGAAGAAGCAAAGCGATCTACGACGAAATGTGTGCCCGCTTTTACTTTACTGATAGCATGGATTCGGGAGTGTTTTCGGGCTGGTACTATAGCAATAGCAAACATCATAGTACTGCTCATGCCGAGCCAAAGA
>NC_052479.1:5643097-5650096 GCF_009730915.1 Dioscorea cayenensis subsp. rotundata
GGTTACGTATTGAGGCTCCTGGTGAAATAGACATGTCTCAAGATGCATTACTCTTCACCCCTGACGTAAAGACCCTACTTTAAGCTTTACCGCTCCTCGGATCGGGCTTTGGGCCTTTCCCTGCTACAGCTTAGATGGAGGGGGTGAAGAAGGCCTCCTAGGCCCGAGCCATCGCTGAGATACCACCTGAAAGAGCTAGAATTCTAACCTTGTGGTCGTGACCCAAGTGATAGTCCTCGTGTAGACGCTTCTACAAGTGCTGTGAGGCTCCCAAAGGGTAACCCGAGGCGCAAAGGTTTCCCAAGCCGACTCGAGATTTGCCCTTGAGTGCAAAAGGCAAGGTATGGGAGCTTGACCGTAAGAGACCCAATTGGCCGAAAGTGTGATGAAAGTCCGCCTTAGTGATCCAACTGCCGAGTGGAAGGTCCGGCCGCCAATCTGGAGCAAAGTTACCTGGGGATAACAAAGCCTTTATCTTCCCCAAGAGTCTCGCCAGTCGATGCCCTTTCCCCAATATATAACTGTATGGAAAAACTTTTCGGAGTGAACAAGTCTAAAAACAAGAAAAATAGAATAAAATAAAATGCACTAAAGGAAATAAAATCAAGCCGAGTAGCCCCTGCCCGTCTTCATCGCTACCGATGTTAGAATCATACAGTGGGTCCCTCTAGTGCGAAGTCGATGGAGGTCTCGGAGGAACCGACACCAGACCAAGGGTCCCTGGATGCGAGACAAATGACGAAGCAACGCTCGCCTAAGATCTCATTGTAATATGTCAAAACTTGCCACTTAACCTCAGATAACGGAAGTGGCCTCTGGAGTTCCAAGAATTAGTCAGATCATCTTCCCAGCATTTCTAGCCTCAAAAGCGAGCAGTGAAACGCCGGGTCGCCGGAGGCCGGGTCTCGATGTCGTCGAGTTCTGGGGCCGGGCCGGAGCGCCTCATCACCATCCCCGCCGCGTCGAAACTGTAAGACCTCAAAGTTCAACCCGGAGCCTCGATGCCCATCGGGTCCCAGATAGTCTTGAATCAGGAGCCGTATTAATCAAAGCCGGCCCCGTAATCACCAAGACTGAAGATTTTAATCTCAGACGCAGGGCCTCGAGAAGGATCCTCCCGGGCCGCATAGTAGCCAGCGCCGATACCGTTACGCCTGCAGAATGATTCCAGAGCCTACCATCAGAAGAAGTTTCTGAACGCCAAACACAAGACGCCACAGCGGCTCATCGGGCTCGATGATGGCGCGCAACATTCCATGCAGGCTCCAGCACGCTGCCTCGACATCCCCCCGGCTCAGACGACCTCGACCAGCAGCCTTTCCAGAAAGCTTTCTCGGGTCAAGAAACCATCGCAGCAACGCATGCTCCTGCATCCTGGTGAATGCCTCCTCACACAAGCCAGTAGACGGATATTGCTTGAGGGCATCGGCTTTGAGCTTCAATATGTCCAAACCTGCTGAAGTCGAACATTTGTCAACTCGACCCAGGATAGTTCCAAAGGCAAACCCCGATAGCCGGCCTATCGTCACCAAATATCGCCGTCATCATCTTTCTCGAATTAGATCCTCGATCCGTCAAGAACCATCTCCGCCAAAGCCCCCGTCATAGCGAGGTTCAAAAATGAAGTCAGGCGTTTCAAACGAAATCTGACAACGTTTCACATCCGACTGACAGCTGAATGGTCGCTGTTCTCTGCCCGTGGACGATCTCCATTGGTTATCAGCTCAGCTTGATAGATCGCCAGTGGCCTCTAAACGAACTGATCAAACAAGTCGATAAACAATGCCCACCAGCCTGCCTCCACCCCTTACCGCAGATTACCTGGAACCGCCACAGGTCATCATCCAAAAAATATGCCAACTTATCATTGGTTTCATCTCGGTTTCAAACATAAATTATCGTTCTACTGAACGAGCACCGATTAATCGAGCAGAGTCCGATGAATCGACAAAAAGAAGATGAACAGTGATTTATCGACGAGGAGTGAGTGAGATAATGAAGAGCGGCCGGAAAAACCGCCAAAATCCCACTGTATGCTTGAGGGATCCTCGTAGAGTACCGGATATATTGCGAATGAAGAGAATCATCCCCTTTAAAAGAACCCTCGTGACTTCGCTGCCTGATAAGTTCTGCGCGATTCACCGCAAGGATGCACCGCAATCAAAAGTCGCAAGTTCTCGCTTAAAAGAGGATGATTTCTCTCCCCTTCACGGACTCATTTTCTACTGAAAACACTCCTCACAATACCTCGAGTCCATCAGTGCTAGTTTGAAAGGGATTCTTAGCAAAGTTTTGGCGGCTCTTCATTTTCTCACTTCTCCTCGCGTCAGAAATCCCTTTTATCATCTTCTTTGTCAATTCATGATTTCTATCGATTAATCCGCTAATAATGCTTCGCTTTCTTCAATTGGAACAATGATTTATGTTTTTAGATCAAAGTTAGAAATATTATTGAGTTGTATTTTTGATTGTTGATGCGGGTCGCAGTGGTTCTCACGCTCTGCGAACTATTACCTAAGGGCAGCAAAATTCCACACGATCTGCGTGATTTCATCGCAAGATTGTTTTGTCAATTTGTTTGACCAATTTTGTTTAAATTTTGCGCTATCATGGCACCTAGGTCAAAGAAGCAAGCCGATAAGAGGCCACGCGTGAGTCATCCTCTCGAGCCCGAGGAGTATGCGACTGGCGATTCCCTCAACATTAGGTCCGGTCTATGAGCGACTGTCGAGACTCGCTTTTCTGATGTACTCGATTTCTAGACGCTACTATATCGCGGAGCTTCAAAGTCAGGGTGATGAGTTCGCCGATGAGATCGAGGATCTAGTTTCGTAAGGCGTGGTGGCGCTATGTCGGATTATTAGAGATCGATCCATCCGAGAGTTCACACTAGAGGTGCCTCTCTCGCTCGAGTTTGATCAGAGCGATGCAAGCTCGGCGCTTTGGCACCATTCAGCCTGCAGTATCTCTGGATCGCCACCATAGCTTGAGCATTACGCAGCTTTTCCATATTACTTGGCCTATACTGATTAGGCATTCATGCCTGCAGCGATAGTATGCATAGCGCTACTCATCGATTATCCTCGGAACCTTGACCCTGAGAGAGCTTACGTAGTGCTAGGTGGTCAAGGTTAGTATGAGCCGAGGGGTGTCCAAGGCCACGTGTCTTTTCCGGCTCGCATACGCATATTTTGTACGCCATCATGAGTAGGCTCTGTGAATGGCCGTGGTGATAGATCGGTGTCTTGCCGTCAGAGTCGGTCGCATTTGTACTCGATGGTAGAGCGCTGCATCGATCCACTTAGGGCACATCATGGTCTGATCACAAATGACATCGAGAACAAGATGCTAGGACTCGGGAGCGATGTTACCCTGCCCTTACATTACGAGATTAGTGCTAGGCATGGGCCTCTTGGATCTCGACCATGGGCACGAGGAAGACAATGTGTACCCACTCCCTCGGGTCTGTAGACGATGCGCGTTGATGGGCATGGTCCGCAGGTTCTCTGGCTAGTGATTTTTGCTTTAGTCCTACCAGACAGAGATAGCGAGGATGAAGGTGATGAAGCCGAGCATCTCGATCCCCGCCCCGAGCCTCGCCCAAGATTTCGATGGAGACCGAGGTACCTCCAACAAGCCGAGGAACCACCCTTTGCATGTATGCTTTTCACCATTTTTAAGCCAATGATTGCTTTTGAGAGGCTCGAGAATGCTATAGGAGTGGTCCGAGCCGTGAGTGGCTGTCTTTGAGATTGGGGCTACGCGGTGCTACCCAAGACACAGAGTTCGGCGGCACATTTTGGACATATTACTGACAGATCCTAGAGCGAGATGTTGTCTCATCATTTGTCCTAGCGCAGAGGACTCTTTCGAGCCCCGCTCGGGCTTCCTCCAAGACCTCCATCCTCAACCTCAAAGCCGAGTGACCCACTATATGCTTCCACTTCAAAGCAGAGATGCGAGAGCACTGAGCCGCGAGAGCGCACTTCCGACACTCTGACTTTTCTTTTACTTTCATGCATTTTGCTTTTATTCTATTTTTCTTATTTTTAGACTTGTTCACTCGTAAAGGATTTTTTCCTTTCCGAGTTTGTTATGTTGCATTTATCGAGTCTGCATTCATTGCTTCATCTTTTATACACTCGAGTAATTTTTGTTTTTATTGAGCTTCACTCGAACCCCTCGTGTATGTGTCCGATGGTCTTGTCATCTTGGGAATTGAGACTTTAGAAAGAGGCACGGGCCAAGGTGCTTGCTGGCCTGGTCAGTGAGCTTCACAACCCGTTGGAACACTACTCCCAATGAATTAGCTTCATCAAACGCAACACTAGAGTCGAGTATTGTTTTGATTGCTTCTCCCACATCTATTTTTGAATGATATATTTTTGAGTGAGCTTGCATGAGTACATTGAGGACAATGTACATCTTAAGGTGAGTTTCATAATGCTATTATCTTTTTCTATTATTCTGATTGATATATGCTCACATAGCCACATGGCGGTTCACCTTAGTTGCAATGATTGTATTCTTAAGTCTAGGAGAATTGTTAACATTGAATGTTTTCATGCTCTAGTTCTTGCTTGAAGTTTTAGGAATTTTTGCCCGATTTACACTTAGTGCACTACTCACTCTTTGAACTCTATTGGAAACTCATGTTTGATGTTAAAGGGACTAGTTAGTTTTACTTCTTTTGCCAAATTTTTTAAATAATAAATAAAAATAAAAATAAAATAAATAAAAATTTTGGAAAATGAAAAGAAAGAACAAAATAGTTTTATTGTTTATTTGTGTTTGTTGGGTGGAAAGAGCTACCACCTATGAAGTATGAAGCTACTCTCACAAGTCGGATACTAGTTATGCCCCTAATGAGAGAAAGAGCTATCTCATAGGATGAGTGAAAGCTACCACTGGTAGAAAGAGCTACCACCTCGAAAGTGTGAAAAGCCACCTTAGCGGCCCTTTGGAAAGGGCTACCTTAGAGGATGTGTGAAGCTACTACCATCTTTTAAAATTTTTATCACTTGTGTAGATAAATAAGTCCCTTTGTACTCGTAACTTTGAGGAGTATAACTTGGGTTGTTTTGAGTGAGTTCACACACTTACACGAAATTCGGGTTTGTTGTCCTTTTTTATTCAAGTTTTTAGCTAGAGCATTGATTTTTCGTATTTAGTGTTGAATTTTTCCTTACTTGTAGAATACTTTCTTTGTATACCCTCGTGAACCCTAAGGCCAAGCACTTTCAATATTTTCTTCATTGATGCACTGTATCGTTTTAATGTTTGCTTGAGGACAAGCAAAAGCTTAAGTGTGGGGAGTTTGATAAGTGCTTGTGCGATATGAATGCTAGGCTGCTCATTCCTTAGTGTTGAGCATTACTTTTCTCAGGTTTTTACATTAATATGTGTGTTTTTATGTTACTTTTATGCAGGTAGGGTTGTGAGGTCGAGTATGAGGGAAATAGGCCAATGTGGATCATAATACACCTATTTTGGAGGAGATCTTGCTAAGGTTCAAACGCGAAGACATAGGGATGTGTGTGAGATGCTAGAGTGTGTGCCAACCTCCTCGCATTCGAAAGTGAGCACATCCATTTGAGGGGCACAAAGACAAATACACCTCGAGCATTCCATCTTATGCATATAAGAACAAGAGCTCCACCAACATGTATATCATTGAAGAAGCAAGTGATTCACGACGCGAACGCAGTGCCCGCTTGTGTTACCTCGATGAAAGTATGGAATTGGGAAGTTATTCGAGTCAAAAGACCCAGACAGGAAGCAAAGACAACAACATTGTAGCAATCATCGAGCAAAGCAATGTTCACAACCGAACGAGAAATCAGAGAAACAGAGAATCCACACGGGCGTGTGGAAATTATCCACGCCCATGTGGAAATTCCGCATGGGCGCGTGTAGCGTCCACGCCCGTGGAGTTGCCCGATTCCAGCCCTATTTAAGGCCGATTCAGCCCTGATTTTGACATTCTTTTCTCCATCTTTTCCCCAACTTGAAAGAGGTCTTCGGCTAGGGTTTTAAGGGGTATTGGCTAGGGTTTTGGAGAGGTTCTACGGCTCCACCATCGCGCATCGTTTGGAAGAAGGTTATTGGGAGAGATTTCGTCGGCATCGATCCGGCGGGATGTATCCTAGGCCGGACAAAGGATCCCTTGTGACGAGTAGAGGACTCTCCACAAGACCATTGACATGACCATTAAGGGGGTTTCTTTATGGATTCATTGCTTTTACATTTGATTTCTTTTTGATCGCACTTTTAGCTCCATGGAGAGCTAAACCCCTAGTGGATACTTGGGTGATTGTGAACCCTAGGATGTATTCGCTTTCATTGAACTTCTTTATTATGCTTTCAATAAATTGATGTTTATTGTGAGTTCTAACCTTGAATGCTTGATTGTATGAACATTTCCCTAGAGTGACACTAGGGTTGAGAGTTCTTGTTGGTAACCCTTGTGAGTGAGTGACACACCACGAGCTGCTAGACAAAGCTAGGTTGGAGAGGGTTGAGAGGGTGAGTCGAGAGGCACAGGAGCTCCCCTTTTCCCCTCCGACGTGATAGATTCTACCTGCTCCTTGAGATATTTGCGCCATAATAGAGTGAATGATCTAAGGGATGAACCTCCACTGGGGCCTAGTTGCACGCGTGCAATGGAGTGAAGCATTGAGGGATCTTAGTATCTAGGGCTTAATTGTGGCTAGGGACCTCCCACTCGGACCAAAGGGTTAGGTCTATAATTAGAAGCAATTTATCACTTGGAATCCCTAGAGCTCATTGCAACTTTATTCGAAAGTGTGAGGTTGAGAGGTTATTTAATCTCTCCTCCGGGACATGAATAGAGTTAGGCATAGTTGACCTTAGATTTGGGACTATGTATGTAAGGATTTCCACGACTCACCATTGCATTGATAAGGAAGCATAATAGAGAGTTCTTGCACTTGAAGCGATTATTCTAGGTGAAGCATCATCCCGAGTACCCCATCTTTA
>NC_052479.1:5651096-5707485 GCF_009730915.1 Dioscorea cayenensis subsp. rotundata
GACCCTATTCTTTCCTTCGCTCAAACACGGATGATGAAGCTGAACAATAAATATAAAAGATAGAACAATGAATACAACTGGAGATGCAAAATGAAAATAACTCAGAAGCAAAGTCCTTTCTGAGTGAACAAGTCCAAAATAAAGTGCATAAAAGTAAAGAAATAGAAATAAAATCAAATGTCAGTGTCACGCTTTGGGTCCTCTGCTGGTGGTGGTGGTGAGGAAGTACAAGGTGTCCACCGGTCCTGGTATAGTTGATGAGGAAGATGCTGGAGGAGCTGAGGGTCTACATCTCAATAGCTGTCGTAGGAAATAGAAATGGGACATAAGATTGACATAGTGGGCTGACTGTATCGCCCGCATCTCGATGATCTCAGACAGCAATATGCCCATTGTGCTCTCGAGCCTCTCAATATGATCATAGGCTCCTGAAAGGGTACCTAGCTGTCATGGGGTCTCGGCCATGCTGGGGCAGAATCTCCCACTGCATCCCCTCCAACCTCAGTGCTCTCAGTGGTGGGTGTGGCCAAAATGTAAGCTCCAGGCCCATATCTGCGTACCACTTCCATCATCCTGAGCGTATCGAGTCCAAGTGAAGAAGGAAGAACTATTTGATCGGCATGCCATATAGCAGCTCCGAACCCCATCCCCAGAATGAGTCTAGTAATGTAAGGACCAGCAAATAATATTCCTACTCTCCCACTCTGGCCTTGGTATCGCATATACTCCGCCACAATGTGCCCCAGATGAATGGGCATAGACTTCACCATGGAATATAAATAAAGTAGTCCCTGCCGTGACAAAACACTAGTGTTGTTGCCACGGCCATCCACAGACCTGCTAAGAACAACAAAGAAATACCTTTAGCTCAGCCTAGACAAGCATGTGTCTTTGGACACACCTGGTTCATGCCGCCCCGGGCCACAAAATACCTGATAGGCTTGCTGTGGGGTCAAGATGCCCGGGTAATCTGTCGGTAGATGTGCATACTCCTCTGTTACTATATATGCCTCGTCGTACAAAACTATGCGAACGAAAAACTCAGAAATGCTCATGGGGAATTGACAACCGAACACTCTAAATTGTATATCATCCACAAACTCAAAAGACGCCAGCACCTCCAAAGTCAGCGGTCAGAAAACTGGCTCTTGTATAGACAATAGCCTCTGTCATCCACCTACAACCATCAGTGACTCCAGCTCTCTAACAAACTCATCACCTCTCTGGACCCCATTTAACACACTAAGGTCCGTGAAAAGGGATTGGCCAAACCTAAGCCCTGATAGTCGCTCGAAGCGAGCTTGATGCTCGGGATCCGAAAATGCAATGTGTGCCAACTCGGGTGAAGGTTCCCTAGGGCGCTTGCATTCTTGCTTCTTCACGTGCGGTGCCATGCCTGTAACCAATAGTGAAGAGACGATCAAAGATGCTCAGTTATAGAATACTGCAAAATTCCAGACGGGATTGTGGAAATTTTCCACGCCTGTGTGGATCTGCAGGGTGTGAAAAACCGCACGATAGCATTTCTATTTAAAAAAAAAAATACAATGTAAAACCCTGTTAAAATGCCCGTGCGTATTCTCTGGATGCCTTAGAAAAATTTGCAGGCTCTGTAGAAATTTCCTGAACATGTTTACACACTCAGAGCCTGCCCTATAATGCAAGTTTTACCAGTTAAAAACATGAAGTAAAGCTCAAACGACCCAACTTCGCCAAATCCACATGAAAACACACGATGAATCCTCAAAACCTAAAATAAAATTATGGCACTAGCATCTAAAAATCAAGACACCAACACTCAACAATTTATTCATTCAAACACTACATTATTCGACTAAGAAAAATAGGAAACACTTTGGTTCCCTCCCAAGAAGGGCTTGTTTAATGTCACTAAACTTGACGTACCTCGTCTTACCTCACGGGGGCGCATAGATGAATGTTGCCCTCTTACCCATGACTTGGAAGCATGATGAGCATAATCTCTTGAAGGTAGAGGGTGTATTATTGGGCTTGGGGCCACCTAGCAATGGTTCATCCAACTTCTTCGGTTCGCGTACGTTTCTAACAACCTTGGAGCATTTCTGGTGGCGTCTCCTAGCCCTCTTCATTTTTCGGAGCACCTTCTTCAAGATCCCCGTGGTAGATGTTACTTTTTCCGTCGAACCAAGCATCATTACTTCTTCATAATCCTCCTCTTGGTCGAACAAACCCTCGTACAGGTCCGGATTGAACATTTCCTGCATGTATTCATCAACAATCTCATCAGTAGTGTGTAGAAAATATAAAGTGTCATCAAAATCAAGAGAATGCCGCATGGCTTCAGCAATGCGGTAGGTGAGCTTGTCATCTCCAACTCTAAAACTTAGCTCTCCGTCGTCCATGTCAATCAATTCCTTGGAAGTCCGCAAGAACGGCCTCCCAAGTATCAAGGGTACATCCGCATCCTCATCGATGTCTAGCACCATAAAGTCTATAGGAAATATATACTTGTCCACCTTGACAAGTACATCTTTGATGATACCCCTCGGATGTCTCACCGTTCGGTCCACAAATTTCAAAGTCATCCATGTGGGCCTAGGCTCACCCAAGCCTAACTTTCAGAAAAAGGTGTATGGCATGACGTTGATGCTGGCCCCTGAGTCCACCAATGCCGTTTCTTCACCCATATTGACATTGCGACATGGAATGATAAAGCTTCCTGGGTCTTTCTTCTTGTTCGGCCTGTTCCTTTGTAACACCGCCGAGCATGAAGCATCTAGAATCACTGAAGCACTCTCCTGCAACTTTCTCTTGTTGGTCAACAAGTCTTTTAAGAACTTCATATACTTAGGCATTTAGGCCAATGCCTCAACAAAAGGAATATTGATGTGTAGTTGCTTGAACAAACTCAGGAACTTCTTGTACTGTTCATCCCCTTGGTCATTCTTCAATCTAGAGGGATAAGGGATTCTTGGCATGAAAGGTGAGGGTGCCACCTCCTTCTCTTTGCTTGTTCCCTCCTCTACCTCTATAACCTCGGGTGGGTCTTCTTTTGGCATCTAACTCAGAATCTTACCATCAACCTCACGATCACTTCTCAAAGTGATCGCCTTCACTTGCTCTCTAGGGTTGGTCTCTGTATTGCTCGGCAAGCATCCATGTGGGCTTTCAGAGAGTGACTTCGCAATTTGTCCCACCTGATTTTCAAGGTTATGTAAAGAGGCGGTGTGGTTGCGAAGTGTGGCCTCAACTGATTCAAACCTTGTATTTGCAGATTACACAAATCTAGTTAAGGCCTTCTCCAAATCATTCATTCGGGTTTCCAAATCTGAAACTTTATTTTCCACATGCAGAGCTTGTTGTTGTTGTTGGAAACCCGATGGCCCTATGGCCTTTGGTGGACCCTGATTGTTCCATGAGAAATTGGGATGATTCTTCCAACCAGGATTGTAGGTATTACTATATGGGTTTCCCTAAGGTCTCATGCCATTATCTACAAAATCGAAGTTCTCCACCGAAGATACATAACAAATAGAGATCGGGTAATCGGAGGAAGCATGTCCTCCGCCACACCCAGTGCAATTAGTCATGGCCGCTACTCTATTTGAAGTTAGAAGATCTAACTTCTTACTCAAATTTTCCACTTGAGCCAGCAATAAAGTTACTACATCTATCTCATGGAGACCGGCCACCTTTTTCTTCTCCCTAGCATTCCATTGGTAGCTGTTTAACTCCATTTCTTCAATTAACCGATGGGCCTCATCGGTGGTCTTGCTACCTAAAGAATCTCCTACTGCTACATCATAGAATTACCTTGTACTCAGGTTCAAACCTTTGTAAAAGGTCTAAACAATCATCCACTCTGGAAATCAGTGTTGCGGGCACTTTCTCAGGAGCTCCTTGAACCTTTCCCATGTCTCAAATAGAGACTCCAATTCCAACTAAACAAAGGATGAGATCTCATTCCTAAGCTTGATGGATTTTCCGAGAGGGAAATAACGGGCAAGAAATGCTTCTACCATCTCCTCCCATTTGGTAATTGATGCTCTAGGTAATGAGCGTAGCCACTGCTTCCCTCTCCCCTTTAGGGAAAATGGGAAGGCTCGCAACTTGATGGCATCATCTATTACCCCGTTTATCTTCAGAATATCACACACCTCAAGAAAACTGTCTATATGACTGTTTGGATCGTCATCGGCCAAACCATTGAATTGTGCGGATTGCTGTAACATGTGGATAAATGCCAGCTTCAGCTCAAAGTTCTGAGCTATAATCGGGGGACGCACAATACTCGATTGTATCCCCAACACTGAAGATCTAGCATAATCGGATAATGTTCACTGTTGCTCATTCTGTTCCGCCATATTTTCAGATTCTTCCACTTCCAAATCAGCTAGATTAGACTGTTCTTACATAGGCTCTTTCCCTTTTCTTCTAAGTATACATTCAAGATCGAGATCTCCTTCAATCAATATTGAGGGGTTCCCTCGGGTCATAACCTGGAGCCCAAAAGAAAGAAAAAGAAATCAGAATGATGATAGAATAAGAAGGTATGAAATAAAATGTACAATGAAATAGCTAAAAAAACAAAGTGCAAAGTATCTCTAAACGCCTACTCCCCGGCAACGGAGCCAAAAATTTGACAAGGTCCCCTTGCGTATATCCCACAAGTTCACGGGTTTGTCGAAGTAATAATCCCGGATGAGCGGGTATCGTATCCACAGGGAGTAGGGACTAAAAACACTTAATTCACTTCTTAGCTATGTGAAAGATGAATAGTGATATGTGTGACAATGATTTTCTCAAAATTAAAAACAACAAGTAAGAGAGCACAAATAAAGGAGAAGGTAAGGTAATCGATAAAGATGGGGTACCAGGATATTGATCCGCCTAGGACAATCATTTCAAGTGCAAGAACCCTCTATTATGCTTCCTAATCAATACAAGTGAGTCGTGGAAATCCTTAATTACATAGTCCCAAATATAAGGTCAACTATGCCTAACTCTATACATGTCCCAGAGGAGAGATTAAATAACCTCTCAACCTTGAACTCGCATAGAATTGCAATAAGTTCCAGGAATTCCAAGTGATAAAGTACTTCCTAATTGTAGACCTAACCCTTTGGTCCAGGTGGAAGGTCCCTAACCACAATTAAGCCCTAGATGCTAAGATCACTTCTACGCTTTACTCCGTTACACTCGCAACTAAGCCGCAGTAGAAGATCATCCCTTAGACCATTCACTCTATTGTCGCCGAACGCGAGGAACGGAGGTAGAATCTAACACATCAGAAAGGAAAGGGGATGCTCCTATACCTCTCGTCTCACCCTTTCAACCCTCTCCAACCTAGCTTTGTCTAATAGTCGTGGTGTGTCACTCACTCACAAGGTTACCAACAAGAACTTTGAACCCTAGTGTCACTCTATGGGAGTATTCACACAATCAAACATTCAAGGTTGGAAGTCACAATAGACATTAATTAATTGAAAGCATAATAAAGAGGTTCAAAGAAATGAATACATCCTAGGGTTCACAAATACCCAAGTACCCACTAGGGGTTTAGCTCTCCATGGAGCTAAGTACAGTCAAAGAAATAGAATGTAAAACAATGAATCCATAGAAAACCCCATCAATAGTTGTGTCGATGGTCTTGTGGAAAGTCCTCTAATCATCGTCCAAAGATCCCCTTGTCCGGTATAGGATTCGCCTCGACGGAAGCTCCCCTACCAACCTTCTTCCAAAGAGATGACGATGTCAGAGCCGTAGAACCTCTCCAAAACCCTAGCCAATACCTCTCAAAACCCTAGCCGAAACCCTCTCTCAAGTTGGGGAAAAGATCGAGAAAAGAATCCTAAAATCAGGGCTGAATCGGCTTCAAATAGGGCTGAAATCGGGATCCACACGCCCCTGTGGATGCCCCTGTGGATTTTTTACACGGGCATGTGGAATTTTCACACACCAGTGTGGATTCTCTGTTCTGCAGTTTCCTCAGCTGACTGTGAACAGTGCTGCTACAATACTTTTCCACTGTGTTACTACAGTGCTCTGTTACATTATTCGGCCTGAAATACTTCCCGAATCCATACTTTTATCGAGGTAACGCAAACGGGCATACGTTCACGTCGTGGATCGCTTTGCTTCTTCAATGATGGAAAAGTTGGTGGAGATCATGTTCTATATGCATTAGTCAGAATGCTTGAGTATGACTGCCCTTGTGCCCCTCCAAATGGTTGTGCTAACTCAAATACGAGGAGGTTGGCACTCACTCTAGCATCTCACACCCGACCTATGTCTTCGCATTTGAACCTTATCAAGATTTCCTCCAACATAGGTGCATTATGATCCACATTGGCTTTTTTCCATCATAATCGGTCACACAATCCTACCTGCATAAAAGTAACATAAAAACACACATATTAGTGTAAAAACCCGAGAAAGGTAATGCTTAGCATAAGCAAATAATGCTTTGCATTCATATCGCACTTATTAGTGACCATACTCCCCAGGCGGAGTGTTTCACGCGTTAGCTGGGCCCCTGATCTGGGTAGACCAAGGGTGCACACTCATCGTTTACTGAACGGACTACTAGGGTATCTAATCCTGTTTGCTCCCTATGCTTTCACACCCTAGCGTCGGTAGGGACCCAAAGAGCTACCTTCGCTTTTGGCCTTCCTTCGTAGATCTACGGATTTCACCCCTACACACGAAATTCCACTCACCTTTGTCTCACTCAAGTGAATTGGTTTTGAGAGCATTCCACCAGTTTTTGGTGACTTTCACTTTCAACCCGATTCACCGCCAACGTGCTCTTTACGCCGAGTCATTCCAAAGAACACTTGCCTCCCCGTCTTACCACGGCATCTGGCACAAAGTTAGCCGGGCTTCTTCCTCGAGTCCTGTCATGATCGCGCACTCGACGAAAGACCTTTACAAGCGGTATTGCCCTTCTTCACTCACGCGATATTGCTGGATCGGGCTTTCGCACATTGTCCAAGATTCCCCACTGCTGCCCCTCGTAGGAGTCCGGGCCGTGTCTCAGTCCCAGTGTGGTTGATCATCCGAAAAGACCAGCTAAGCATCATTGGCTTGGTTAGCCTTTACCTGACCAACTACCTAATACTATGTAGGCTCATCAAACAACGCTTTTGAGCTTGATTCAGGATTTGGCACGTACTGTTCGGCAGATTCCCACGCGTTACGCACCCGTTCGCCACTTTGTTCTCAACTATTCTGATTCCAGTAAACGGAGGCTAAAAATCTTCGCCTACGCGAGAGCCCTTACATTTTGAAGCAGAGCGAGACTACTTTAGTGTTGAGCCTCTTTTCCTTCTGCTCATCTCCCTGAAAATCACGTTCGACTTGCATGTGTTAAGCATATAGCTAACGTTCCTTCTGAGCCAGGATCAAACTCAGATTTGGACTATGATTGAGCCTTGCAGTGGTAGAACCTGGTGAACTGGGTATACTACTAAAGATTGATTCTCTCTCCTAACCACTCTCTTCTATATATATTATTATTATTAAATAAACCCAATTTCCTCCCTCGAGGCAGGACCATAAAAAATCCACTTTGAGCATTATTAACGTAATAATGCGGCTCTTAGTCGAGTTCATAGCATCCAGAATTGAAGTTCCTTGTCTAGTGAATGTTCCAATCCAATAAGTAGAGTTTCAAAGTGAAAAGCAGTTCTCGGTTTTAGTTGTCGAACACGGGAACTTCCTATTTTTCAGCTTTAATCAATAAATGGTACTGACATTGTTTGAATGATGCTTCAACTATGATCGATCGAACTCAGTGAAAGGTGGTTGTTGGTAGCATAATATATATATGCTGATGTCCACTATAGAAATGTTGATGAGTTGCTTTGAACAGGCACTGACTCCTTCTCTGAAAGGAGACTTGTCTGATGATGTCCACTATAGACTTGTCGTAGGAAAGAGATTCTGCAGCTCCTATATGCATAGAAGGTGTGCGTGATGGGAGTCTTAGCCGGTGAAAGTGCGTGTACTATCTTGGTTGGCCTTACTCTTGGCGCCGGATCATGGTTCATTTAGCCAATGACAGGGGCTTATCCTTCGCCAACTACATCCAAGGCTCTCAGTTAATCTCGTGCTCTCCTCTTCTTTCTGGTCAGCCACTAACCTCATTTGCCTTTCTAGCCTTCAAGCTAAGGTCTACAATTGAGAGCTTTTGACTGCCTTTGTCCTTTTTCTCTAAAATTCTACCTAGGGGAGCTCCTACGGAGAGGATTGATCATTCAGCTACAGTAGCTCAAATGAAAACGGCCTGTAGTAAGTAGGATATAAGGAGGCTGAAAGGGGGGTCCCCCCTTGTAGACTCATGGTACTTGACAAGATCTGCTTGCGTATATCCTGCAAGTGCACGGGTTTGTCGAAGTAATAATCCCGGGTGAGCAAGGTCGAATCCACAGGGAGTATGGAGTAAAGACACTTAATTTGGTTCTTAGCTATGTGGAAGATCAATAATGATTGGTGTGAAATTGATTCAATTCTCAATAATAAAAGAAACAAGTGAGAGAGCAAGAATAAAGAAAAGGGTAAGGCAATCGATAAAGATGGGGTACTCGGATGATGCTTCACCTAGGAAAATAGTTTCAAGTGCAAGAACTCTCTATTATGCTTCCTAATCGATGCAACGGTGAGTCATGGAAATCCTTACATACATAGTCCCAAATCTAAGGTCAACTATGCCTAACTCTATTCATGTCCCGGAGGAGAGATTAAGTCACCTCTCAACCTCGCACTCGAATAAAGTTGCAATGGGCTCTAGTGATTCCAAGTGATAAATCGCTTCCTAATTATAGACCTAACCCTTTGGTCCAGGCGGAAGGTCCCTAGCCACAATTAAGCCCTAGATACTAAGATCCCATCAACGCTTCACACCATTGCACGCGCAACTAGGCCCCAGCGGAGGTCTATCCCTTAGACCATTCACTCTACTATGGCCGCAAAGAACTGAAGAAACGGAGATAGAATCTATCACGTCGGAGGGGAAAGGGGACGCTCCTGTACCTCTCGACTCACCCTCTCAACCCTCTCCAACATAGCATTATCTAACGCTCGTGGTATGTCACTCACTCACAAGGTTACCAACAAGAACTCTCAACCCTAGTGTCACTCTAGGGGAAATGTTCATACAATCAGGCATTCAAGGTTGGAACTCACAATAAACATCAATTTATTGAAAGCATAATAAAGAAGTTCAATGAAACGAGTACATCCTAGGGTTTACAATCACCCAAGTACCCAATAGGGGTTTAGCTCTCCATGGAGCTAAGTACAATCAAAGAAATTGAATGTAAAAGCAATGAATCCATAAAGAAACCCCCTCGATGGTCGTGTCGATGGTCTTGTGGAAAGTCTTCTACTCATCGTCCAAGGATTCCTTCATCCGGTATAGGATACGCCTCGATCGAATCTCCCCTACCAACCTTCTTCCTAATGGAATCACAATGTCAGAGCCGTAGAACCTCTACAAAACCTTGGCCAATACCCCTCAAAATCCTAGCCGAAACCCTCTCACAAGTTGGGGAAAAGATGGAGAAAAGAATACTGAAATCGGGGCTGAAATCGGCTTTAAATAAGGCTGGAATCGGGCGACTGCACGGGCGTGTATGATGTCACACGCCCGTGTGGAATCACCACACGGGCATGGATAATTTCCACATGCCCGTGTGGATTCTCTGTTTCTCTGATTTCTCGGCCGGTTGTGAACAGTGTTGCTACATTACTTGCTACAGTGTTTTTGCTGCGGTACTTTCATTTTGGTGACGCAAATGGGCACACGTTTACGTCGTGAATCACTTGCTTCTTCAATGATGTACATGTTGGTGGATCTCTTGTTCTTATATGCATAAGTCCGAATGCTCGAGTGTGACTGCCTTTGTGCCCCTCTAAATGAATGTGCTCACTCGAATACGAGGAGGTTGGCACACACTCTAGCATCTCACACCTGACCTATGTCTTCGCGTTTGAACCTTAGCAAGATCTCCTCCAAAATAGGTGCATTATGATCCACATTGGCCTATTTCCTTCATACTCGGCCTCACAACCCTTCCTGCATAAAAGTAACATAAAAACACACATATTAATGTAAAAACCTGAGAAAAGTAATACTCAACATAAGGAATGAACGCTTCGCATTCATATCGCACAAGCACTTATCTGAATCAATCCAATCATCCAGTATTTCACACTCCCTCGTTAAAAATAGGGATAATCTCAACAGGGGCTCTGATGGAACGTGTTTTAAGCAAGGAGTACAGTCAACCCCCACCCATCGATTTCTTCCTTGGCGGCTTGTTTTTGCTTGGAAAAAATCTTTTTATCTAAAAGAATCGATATATCTCTCTAATAAGTGCTTGTGTGATATGAATGCGAAGCATTCTTTCCTTATGTTGAGCATTACTTTTCTCAGGTTTTTACACTAACATGTGTGTTTTTATGTTACCTTTGTGCAGGTAGGGTTGTGAGGCCGAGTATGAAGGAAAGAAGCCAATGTGGATCATATTGCCCCGATTTTGGAGAAAATCTTGCTAAGGTTTAAACGCGAAGACATAGGTCGGTTGCGAGATGCTAGAGTGTGTGCCAACCTCCTCGTATTTAAGTTAGCACAACCATTTGGAGGGGCACAAGGGCAGTCACACTTAAGCATTCTGACTTATGCACATAGAACAAGATCTCCACCAACTTGTCTGTTATTAAAGAAGCAAAGCGATCCACGACGTGAACGTGTGCCTGTTTGCATCACCTTGATGAAAGTATGGACTCGGGAAGTATTTAAGGCAGGTACTGTAGCGGAACACTGTAGTGAAAGTAGTGTAACAGCACTGTTCACAACCGGCCGAGAAAATAGGAATTCAGAGAATCCACACTGGCGTGTTGAAATTATACACGACCATGTGGAAATTCCACATGCACGTGTGAAAAATCCACAGGCCCGTGTGGTCGCCCGATTCCAGCCCTATTTAAAGCTGATTCAGCCATGATTCAGTATTCTTTTCTCCATCTTTTCCCCAACTTGAGAGAGGGATTCAACTAGGGTTTTGAGAAGTATTGGCTAGGGTTTTGGAGAGGTTCTATGGCTCCGACATCGTCATTCCTTAGGAAGAAAGTTGGTAGGGGAGCTTCCATCGAGGCGTATCCTATACCGGATAAGGGAATCTTTAGACGATGAGTAGAGGACTTTCCACAAGACCATCGACATGACTATCGAGGGGGTTTCTCTATGGATTCATTGCTTTTATATTCTATTACTTTGATTTTACTTAGCTCCATGGAGAGCTAAACCCATAGTGGGTACTTGGGTTTTTGTGAACCCTTGGATGTATTTGTTTCATTGAATCTCTTTATTATGCTTTCAATTAATTGATGTTTATTGTGAGTTCCAAACTTGAATGCTTGATTGTATGAACATTTCCCCTAGAGTGACACTAGGGTTGATAGTTCTTGTTGGTAACCTTGTAAGAGAGTGACACACCATGAGCGTTAGACAAAGCTAGGTTGGAGAGGGTTGTGAGGGTGAGTCGAGAGGTATAGGAGCGTCCCCTTTCCCCTCTGACGTGATAGATTCTACATCCGTTCCTCGAGTTCTTTGCGGCCATAATAGAGTGAATAGTATCTAGGGCTTAATTGCGGTTAGGGACCTTTCATCTGGACCAAAGTGTTAGGTCTATAATTAGGAAGAGATTTGTCACTTGGAATCCCTCGAGCTCATTGTAACTCTATTCAAGTGCGAGGTTGAAAGGTTATTTAATCTCTCCTCCGGGACATGTATAGAGTTAGGCATAGTTGAACTTAGATTTAGGACTATGTATTTAAGGATTTCCACGACTCACCATTGCATTGATTAGGAAGCATAATAGAGGGTTCTTGCACTTGAAACGATTATCCTAGGCGGATCATTATCTGAGTACCCCATCTTTATCGATTGCCTTACCTCCCTCTTTACTCGTACTCTCTTACTTGTTGTTTTTACTTTTGAGAATTGAATCATTGTCACACTTATCACTACTGATCTTTTACATAGCTAAGAACTGGATTAAGTGTTTTTATTCCCTATTCCCTGTGGATTCGATACCCGCACATCCGGGATTCTTAATTCAACAAACCCATGCACTTGCGGGATATATGCAAGGAGACCTTGTCAAGATTTTGGCGCCGTTGCCGGCGAATAGGCGTTTAGAGATACTTTGCACTTTGTTTTCTTAGCTATTTCACCATACATTCTATTTCATATCTTCTTATTCTATCATCATTCTGATTTCTTTTTCTTTCTTTTTGGGTGCATCTCCAGGTTATGACCCGAGGGAATCCCTCAATATTGATTGAAGGAGATTCTGAGCTTGAACATACACTTACAAGAAAAGGGAAAGAGCCTATGCAAGAACAGTCTAATTTAGCTGATTTGGAAGTGGAAGGATCTGAAAACATGGGAGAACCAAACGAGCAACAGCGGATATTATCTGATTATGCCAGACCTTCAGTGTTGGGGACACAATCGAACATTGTGCATCCCCGATTACAGCTCAGAACTTTGAGTTAAAGTCGGCATTCATCCACATGTTGCAGTAATCCGCACAGTTTAACGGTTTGGCCGATGAGGATCCAAACAGTTATATAGAGAGATTTCTCGAGGTGTGTGATATGCTGAAGATAAACGAAGTGATGGATGATGCCATCAAGTTGAGAGCCTTCCTATTTTCCCTGAAGGGGAGAGTGAAGCAGTGACTACACTCATTACATAGAGCATCAATTACCACATGGGAGGAGATGGTAGAAGCTTTTCTTGCCCGTTATTTCCCTCCTGGAAAATCTGCAAAGTTGAGGAATGAGATCTCATCCTTTGTTTAGTTGGAATTGGAGTCTCTATTTGAGACATGGGAAAGGTTCAAGGAACTCCAGAGAAAGTGCCCGCAACACGGATTTCCAGAGTGGATGATTGTTCAGTCCTTTTACAATGGTTTGAATCTGAGTACAAGGCAATTCTTGGATGCGGCAGCTGGAGGTACCTTAGGTTGCAAGACCCCAGATGAGGCCCGTCAGTTAATTGAAGAAATGGGGCTAAACAGCTACCATTGGAATGCTAGGGAGAAGAAAAAGGTGGCCGGTCTCCATGAAATAGATGCGGTAACTTCATTGGCGGCTCAAGTGGAAAATTTGAGTAAGAAGTTAGATATTCTAACTTCAAATAGAGTGGCGGCCGTGACTAATTACACCGGGTGTGGTGGAGGACATGCTCCCTCCGATTGCCCGATCTCTATCGGTGATGTTGCTTCGGTGGAGAACGTTGATTTTGTAGGTAATGGCATGAGACCTCAAGGAAACCCATATAGCAATACCAACAATTTTGGTTGGAAGAATCATCCCAATTTCTCATGGAGCAATCAGGGTCCACAAAAGGCCATGGGGCCACCGGGTTTCCAATAACAACAACAAGCCCCTCAGGTGGAAAATAGAGTCTCAGGTTTGGAAACCCGAATGAATGACTTAGAGAAGCACTTGACTAGATTTGTGCAATCTACAAATACAAGGTTTGAATCAGTCGAGGCTATACTTCGCAACCACACCACCTCTTTGCATAACCTTGAAAATCAAGTGGGGCAAATTGCGAAGTCTCTCTCTGAAAGGCCACATGGAAGCTTGCCGAGAAATACAAAAACCAACCCTACAGAGCACATGAATGCGATCACTTTGAGAAGTGGATATGAGGTTGAAGGTAGGCTTCCGAGTGAGAAGCCAAAAGAACACGCACCCGAGGTTATAGAGGTGGAAGAGGGAACAAGCAAAGAGAAAGAGGTGGCACCCCCACCTTTCAAGCCAAGAATCTCTTATCCCTCTAGATTGAAAAATGACCAAGGGGATGAACAGTACAAGAAGTTCCTAAGTTTGTTCAAGCAACTCCACATCAATATTCCTTTTGTTGAGACATTGGCCCAAATGCCTAAGTATGCGAAGTTCTTGAAAGACTTGTTGACTAATAAGAGGAAATTGGAGGAAAGTGCTTCAGTGATTTTAGATGCTTCATGCTCCGCAGTATTGCAAAAGAACATGCCGAACAAGAAGAAAGACCAGGGAAGCTTCATCATTCCGTGTAATATTGGCAATCTGGGTGAGGAAATGGCATTGGCGGACTGAAGGGCCAGTATCAACGTTATGCCATACATCTTCTTTCAAAAGCTAGGCTTGGATGAGCCTAGGCCTACTCGGATGACTTTGCAACTAGCAGATAAAATAGTATGACATCCGAGAGGTATCATTGAAGACGTGCTTGTCAAGATGGACAAGTACATTTTTCCAGTTAACTTTGTAGTGCTAGACGTCGATGAGGATGCGGATGTACCATTGATACTTGGGAGACCGTTCTTGCAGATTTCCAAGGCATTGATTGACATGGACGGCGGAGAGCTAACTTTGAGGGTTCGAGATGACAAGCTCACATACCGCCTTGCTGAAGCTATGTGGCATTCTCTTGATTTCGATGATACTACTGATGAGATTGTTGATGAATACATGCAGGAAATGTTCAATCCGGACGCATACGAAGGTTTGTTCGACGAAGAGGAGGATTATGAAAAAGTAATGATGCTTGGTGCGACGAAAGAAGTACCATCTACATCGGTGATCTTGAAGAAGGTGCTCCGGAAAATGAAGAGGGCTAGGAGATGCCACTGGAAACACTACAAGTTTGTTGGAGACGCATGTAAACCAAAGAAGTTGGACGAATCATTGTTAGGTGGTCCAAAGCCTGATAATTCACCTTCTACCCTCAAGAGACTTTGCACATCATGCTTTCAAGCCATGGGTAAGAGGGCAACCTTCATTCATGAACCCCCGTGAGGTAAGACAAGGTACATGATCGCTTCCCCGCAAGTGTACGGGATCGCCAAATAATACCTCGTGCAAAGACACAAGGATCGTATTCCACGGGGCTAAGGATCTCCTATTACTCCTTCTCGAGCTATTATCTAGCCTAAGATCTTAAGTGATGGATTTACTCTACTAAATACAAATAAAACTAAACACAAGATTTGCTAGCAAATTAGAGAGAACAAGCAATAAGCAAACAAGAGAATCAATGAAGTGCAAAGGCCTATGGATGTGGATCCCCTTGAGGGGTTATCATGCAACATGGATGATGATTTAAAGATGCAAGGGTAAATTGGACCATGAGATTCCAAGATTAGAACAACCCCAATTTCTCGCGATTGAACCCTAATCCCATACAAACATAGATAGGAATTTCTTCCAAATCTACATTCCCTACGATTGCATTAAGTACAAGGAAATCTCGCTTAGGAATAAACCTACTCTTCTTGGATTAAAAACTACATGGAGGGCTACCAAACACCTGATTTCTCGTGATGATACAAGTATCCCCTTCTAATCCATTCATGACCCTAATACATGCGAGCAAGTCACATCTACATGCATCATTCATAAAAAGAGCTACGGATTTCTCCTTGGTGTAACACTTAGCATTAAAACAATGGATTAGATCTCAAACATACCCAAGCATAGAATTAACAAGTAATCATCCAAAATACATGATAAAACCACCCAAGGTTCACCAACACCCGGTGGCCTTGGGGGTCTAGTGTGTCATCATCTCATAACAAAGCATACAATCAAGCAAAACATGAAACAAAGACATAGTATGACACTCCCTAGATGAAATGGTGAAGGTTGAGGCGAGAATATGCCGAATGACGCTTCCCCCACCAAAGGAATGTCGAATGACGCTTCCTCTAGCTGCGGTTCTCCTTCATTCAAGTCGTGATCGATCTCCCCTTTTGAATGATGTTGCCTTCTTGCCTTGAGAGCCTTGGACCTTGGGCTTCAATGATCTTCTAGCTTTCTCGCCCTCTTTCTCCTCCCCAAGGTCGCCCAAGATCTCCCAAATGATCTCCCCAAAAGTCGGCCAGCAAAAAGTTCTTTAATCAGCCCTAAAAGTGAGTATATATACCCCCCGAGGCATACGGGCCGTATAGGGGTCGTATGGGGGTCGTATGGCACTCAGAAACCCTTGATTCGCGTTCCATACGGGGTGCATACGGCCTCCATACGGCCCCGTATACTGGGTAGTATGGAAATCTGGACAGAACACCAAATCAATCCGCTGCTACAGTGCATACGGCCCCCATACTGGGTAGTATGGGGGTAGTATGAAATTCCTGTTTTCTTCTCTTTTTACCAAAATGATATCTTCTTGTTCTCCATGGCTTCCATATGCCCTACAAAGCAAATAATAGACGATTAAGCGCGAAACGGGCATCAAACCTCACAAAATACATGCAAAGTGCATACGATATATATATGAAAACACCTACATTTAGACACTTATCAAACATCCCCACACTTAAGCGTTGCTTGTCCCCAAGCAAACAACTCATGAAAAACAAAGAGACTGAGAAGTGGCTAAATGCAATACCTCTGGCTCAAGCAAATATAAGATTCCAAAAGCAAAGCATAACGAAACATAGATGTTGAGTTATAGTCATTAAGCATAATAAAAATATCCTGTCTCACCCCTAATATGTATGATGCGTGTAAGTGAATCCTTTATCTCATTTGCCCACGATCCGGGTCTAGCTCAAGGACTTCAATCGAGACTGACTCTAGATGCTAATCACTCCACATACAAAGAATACTAAGTCTTAAACTACTAAGTGCTACTTCAATGGCAAAGTAAGATCCTTCTAATTCTATAGCTTGAAACTAAATCCTTGTTCTTTTCAAAACCTTTGGTAAGTACTCAAAAAGATCACTAGGGTTTTTTTATTTTCAACTCAATATTCAACACATCGAGTCCGACTAACGTAGACGCATCAAAATCATTTTAAAAATCTTTCTAGAGGATGCACATGCTTGGTTAGGCACAAGAGCCACCCTAACTACTCGATTACGGTCTACATAGACACATTCATGCTTCATTAGCGGAGGAATACTCGACATAGACTCCTTTTTCACTTTCACTCTCACCCTAGATCACATCTTCGTAGTACACTACATGCCACAAAACTCGGATTAGCTCAACAAGACTTAGAAGTTCTTAAGAAAACATTGAAGGATAGAACTTAGTGTTCTAAGGCCAAGTACTCAAAAGTAGTGTGTTAAGCATACAAGAGAGTTAGAGTAGTCACATTGGCTATTCGTGTATCAACAAAAAAATTCGAGTGCACAAGACAATACTATGGGGTGAAAGCGAGATTCAATAAAGCATAAAAAACAAGTAACTCACATCCATCATTAGTCCAAGCTAAAAGAATCTTACAAGAATGAATAAAGCCATCATTGGTAACACTAGCATGTAAACAATGTTTCTAAAACATAAAATGCACCCATCCCCACAGTTAGTGTTGTACATTGCCCTCAATGTACACTAATCATGAAAAACATGCAAGAAGTGCCAATGCAAATAATAATAGAGGAGGGTGAAAAACAGAACTTCCCCGGTTTATCTTGTGTTCGTCGTGAGGTACGACTCGACAAAAGGTGTGGTGAGCAATACACATCTTGTCCGACCTCCATTTAAAAACTAGGAAAGCTCACCAAATTCCCTCAATGCCCTGCGAGGCAAAAAGGGGACATCATCATTCCACAAAAATTCACAAATACAAACACAAGGGAGAGACTAGGGAAAAGTCAACAAAATACATAGACAAAAACAAAATAAAGTTCAACACAAAGAGTTGGGAGGAAGAGGTCCATGCTAACTCAACAAAACAAAAACATAATACAAAACAAAATAAAGTAAAGTAGATAAAAAAGTGTCCATGCTCAAACGAGCCGCTACTCATCACAATCTGGTGCTGGCGGTGGTGGCATGGTGGCGAAAGAGTCTGCGAGGCGGAACCATAGTATGAGGTAATGAAAGCGGTGAAAAATCGCCTCGAGTCGGTGCCGTCCCTCAAGGACCGGTGAAGGCGGTCACGGATCTCGACTGCCTCCCGACGCATGCCCCGAATCTCCCTCAATCCCCCTCGGGTCTCATGTCGAGTCGGGGTAATGAAGTAGTACCGGGTGGTAGGAGCAGGTGCGCCCTCGGGGCTCGACTCGTGTGCTCTGTCGGCACGATTGGACTCACCGGGTGGTTTGGTCTTTGTGGGGGCCTGCCCTCATGCGCTCAGCAACCACCAAGCCAATCGCTCGTATGTGTGCCTTCCCGAGGGGTGTCGTACCTCCTACAATAGTCATGCCTCACATCTGCTCAAACAAACCCATGCCACGGATCAATCTGGTCACATAGGGCCCAATAAAGATAGTTCCCAATCGAGTACTACTGAGCCACGGTGAAGGAATGCATCGTGACAAGGTAGCCAAGGTGAGTAGGGCGCCTCTCAAAGATGCCATACATCGTAAAGATATCGGATTGGGTGACCACCCCTTGCTATCGGTCCGGCCCCAAAGAGAACGGGCAATCAAGGCATGAATGAATCTATGTGCCGGGTCAATCATGCGTGAGGCCTTCGGGTCGTATCTTCACCCGCCAAAGTCGCCCAATAGTTGCTCCTATCCACCCTCACTCGGGAAATCAAGCTTAAGGCGTTTGCGGGCATGGATTTGATAAAAATCATCATCATATATCCCCAAGTACTTGGCAAAGTCCAAATGATGCATCTGCGCTTCCTTCCAAAAAGCTTGAAAAGCGGATGGTGACAATCTTCTTATTCACGCACGGATTGTCCATCTTGTCGCGCCTCATATGTACTCAAGACCTCCAAGGTTAATTAGCGGAAGGTTGGCTCGTTAATGGCAAAGAGTTTATCCCAACAATCGTGTGAGAGCCAATCCCGCACTTGACTTGCAAACCCAAGGTTGTCCACAAGTTCCCAATCAAGATAGCACAAAGTCCCGAATGGTTTTTGTCTTCAATCTATCATATCTCTCTCGATGGTGGGACAATTTGAAGACGGGTTCATCGGGTGTAGAGGATGGTTCGGTAGTTCTTGGGCGCTTGGAGGCGAGCCTTGTAGTGTTAGAGCATCCCTACAATGAAGAAAAAAACCTTTGATCAAGCTAAAAAGGGGTACAAGATAACTCAAAAATAACATGGTAGAGATAGAGGAGACTAATGAAAAAAATTGGGTTTTTGGGACCATACGGCCGTATGGGAGGGCCGTATGGTCACTATTCACTACTGACAAGAGTCTCCCCTATACTCATGGAATCAAAAAATTTTGTACATAAATTTGAATGAAAATTCATTCACAACATTCACATCATCCAAATCGAGCAAATTGCTAAAGAAATTCCATGCACAAGTCTCAAGAATGCCCAAAAAATGGAAAGAATAAAACTAGGTCATTGGAAAAGCATACCGACGAAACCTTGAGAAAACAACTTTAAACTCGGGTAAGATCACTAGATCGAAGTCTCCAATGGATTGGGAGAAGTTTTTGGAAGAAAAATGAAGACATTCGGCCAAGAATCGAGAGAGAAAAGAGAGAAAATTTCGGTGGAGTTGAAGAGAAATGAGAGGTGGAAGAGAGAGAGACAGAATGAGAGGCCTTAAAGGGGGAAGCCCCGCCACCATACGGCCCCCATGCGACCCCGTATGGGGGCCGTATAAGTGGGTAACTTCCCTCGGCCGAGACACCCAGCCGACTTGGACGGCCCCCATACGGGGCCGTATGGGGGCCGTTTAAGTGAGCACAGAGCCATCCGGATCGGCTCTGTGGTCAGCTTAGACGGCCTCCATACGGCTCAGTATGGCCGTAAACCTTTAAAGGCCAATCAAATCCATGAAAACCTGCCTCAAATGATGTAAAAATGAAAAAGAAAGTTTGACGACTTCTCCAAAAACGACTAAAATGAATAAAACAATGATCTAGCACATAAATTAACACCTACCCATGTGTGTCTCAAGAGGTTGCACAAATATACCACAATAAAAATGATGAGAGCAATGTGCCAAGTGTATGAGCATGAACTTATTCACAAGCAAACAAGTCTAAGAAATACGAAAATTGAAATGAACTAAGAACTAAGAATACGGAAAATGCAAAACAAATGCCCCCGAATGCTTGGGTTGCCTCCCAAGAAGCGCTTGTTTAAAATCACGAGCCTGACGTACCTTGTTCCTTACCTGATGGGGGTTCAAACAATTTGAAGCCACCCCCGGTTTCCCTTGTAGTGTTGCTTCTTCCCGGTAGATTGAATGACAACATTGAAAATACCTCGAATTGCTCATGAGTGGAGAGGGGCGAAAAATTTACCTTTCCTCCATGAGATGTGGGAGGATGAAGCTTGTTACCTTTCTTTTTTCTCCCATGGATCTCCCTCCACATTCTCTTCATAAATGATTCTTTTTTTTCTTTTTCTTTAGCATTAGTACAGGATACCCTCTCTTTTGGTGGCTTCAAATTGTGAATTGGAGGATGACGATGAGGTTCTTCTTCTTCTTCATTCTCCAACTCCCCCAAATATTCATCCAAAGGATTTAAAGAGAGCACCTCCCCGCACACAATCGAAATCAACCTATCAGTTTCATCAACGAAATAAAGTGTGTCATCATGATCTAAAGAATGTTTCATGGCAGGCTGGCAAAGTGTACACCACTTCCTCTCCTCCGACTCTTAACGTCAACTTCCCTCCTTTCAAGTCAATTAAGGCACCCGAGGTGCTGAGGAATGGTCGGCAAAGAATTAGTGGTATCTCCACATCTTCATCTATGTCCATGATGACAAAGTCCACCGGAAAAACAAATTTATCCACTCGCACAATCACATCTTCGACAATCCCACGAGGTTTTCTTGTTGATCGATCTGCCAACTGTAAGGTCATCCTCGTGGGCCTTAATACATCCAAGCCAAGTTTGAAAGACATGGTATAGGGCATGACGTTTATGCTAGCCCCCGAGTCCGCTAGAGCATTCTCTTGGACTCCACCTTCAAGCATGCATGGAATAATGAAACTACCCGGATCCTTCAACTTTTGCGGGAGTTTCTTTTCTAGAATAGCCGAGCAATTCCCCGTAAGTGCAATCGTGCCTTCTTCTTCCAACTTTCTCTTATTTGTGAGGAGCTCCTTTAGAAACTTGGCATATTTCGGCATTTGAGTCAACATTTCAACTATCGGGATGTTCAAATGAAGTTGTTTGAAGATGTTGATGAATTTTCTGAAGTGAACATCCTCCTTGTCATGCTTCAATCTTGTTGGATAGGGGATCGGAGGCTTGTACTCGGATGATTTTGGTGGTCCCTGTTATTGGAACTTGTCATTTATGCCTAGATTTTTGTCTTCACTGTTTTCTTCAACTAGCTTGGGGTCTTCCCCGGAGGCTACCCCACTTTTCCTGACACTTGGGTCAACTTCGACCCTTGTCTCCACTTGCCTCCCGCTTCTAAGAGCAATGACCTTTAAGTGCTCTCTTGGATTGTCTTCTGTGTTGCTTGGAAGACAACCTAGAGGACGTTCAGAATGTGTCTTCGCGAGCTCCCCCACTCGATGCTCAAGAGATTTCCCAGAAGCTTGGAGGTTTCTTAAAAACAGATCCTATTTCACTCGAATCGCTCGGTGTCTTTGAGTAAGTTGAGCATTCACCTTGCCAAATTGTGCATCCATGCTACTAGTTAGATTATTGAACCTGTCATTGGTACTGAGCATGAACTTGGCAAGGATCTCTTCAGTGGGAAACTTCCTCTCAATGGCCGGTTGTTGAAATTGAGATCCTTGAGGTGGTGCACCTTTTTGTTGTTGTTGGCCTTGGTTCCATGAAAAATTTGGGTGGTTCTTCCAACCCGGATTGTAAGTTGAACTATATGGGTTCCCTTGATTGCGTTGCCCCCCAATGTAGTCCACATTCTCAACGGATGCAATAGACGAGCTAGCAATCGGACATTGGGCTGCACCGTGCCCACCACCGCAAGTACTACAACTTAGCACCGATTCGGGCCTTGAACTACTGCCCATAAGAAGATCAATCTTTCGAGTCAACACGTCAACCTTTGCGGCTAAGGCATTATCACTACTTACTTCATAAAAGCCCAGCAGGTCTTTTGTGAAGATCCCCTTGAGGCCCAATGTGATTCATTGCTTGCCATTGACTCAAGTAATTGCTCGTCCTCATCGGGGTACTTGTTGCTAAAGGGAACCGCCCACTGTAGCATCAATGAGTTGGCGAGTAGCATAATTTAGGCCATTGTAAATGATTTGTACTCGCATCCATGAAGCAAAAACCATGGTGGGGGCACCTTTTAAGGAGATCCTTGAATCTCTCATATGCTTCAAACAATGTTTTGGACTCCCCTTGCTTAAAGGCTGAAATTTCTTGCCTCAACTCGCCGCTTTGCTTGGCGGAAAAATATCTTCAAGGAACTTCTCCACCATGTCCTTCCATGTTTTAATAGATCTCGGAGACAATAAGGTAAGCCAATGATAAGCTCCATCTCTCAAACTGAATGGAAATAATCTCAAACGGATAGCATCGTCCGACACCCCATTGATCTTGAATGTAGAGCAAATTTGGAGGAACGGGAAAGGTGGTCATGCACATCCTCATGGGCAAGACCATTGAATTGGACTGAATTTTGGATCATGCCGATTGTACTTGCTTTAATTTCAAAGTTGTTGGATGCCACTAACGGTTGCTTGAACACCGAACTCATCACCCGTGAATTGGGGTCTCTCATATTCGGATAAAAGTACGTCGTTCTTGACCATGATTGTGAGACACTCTATCCTCAATTTCGATGTTACGTGTACCCGACCCTTCACCAACTTCTCTCAATCTCCGACGCAAAGTTCTTTCAATTTCACTATCCGGTGTAATCAAAGGCGACGGATTCGACCGTGTCATGCACGATGCCTTGCACAACCAAGAAAAAAATGATAGAGAGTTAAGATCAAGGGAAAAGAAAAAAACAACAAATGAGTAAAGAATGACATGGCTAGAGTAATAATCTAAAAGTTTCCTAGAATTCCTTAATGGTCCCCGGCAACGGCGCCAAAAACTTGATCGCTTCCCAGCAAAGTGTGCAGGGATCGCCAAAGTAATACCTCGTGCAAAAGACACGAGGATCGTATTCCACGGGGCTAAGGATCTCCTATTACTCCTTCTCGAGCTATTATCTAGCCTAAGATCTTAAGTGATGGATTTACTCTACTAAATACAAATAAAACTAAACACAAGATTTGCTAGCAAATTAGAGAGAACAAGCAATAAGCAAGCAAGAGAATCAATGAAGTGCAAAGGCCTATGGATGTGGATCCCCTTGAGGGGTTATCATGCAACATGGATGATGATTTAAAGATTCAAGGGTAAATTGGACCATGAGATTCCAAGATTAGAACAACCCCAATTTCTCGGCGATTGAACCCTGATCCCATACGAACATAGATAGGAATTTCTTCCAAATCTACATTCCTACGATTGCATTAAGTACAAGGAAATCTCGCTTAGGAATAAACCTACTCTTCTTCGGATTAAACCTACATGGAGGGCTTCCAAACACCCGATTTCTCGGCGTGATGATACAAGTATCCCCTTCTAATCCATTCATGACCTAATACATGCGAGCAAGTCACATCTACATGCATTATTCATAAAAGAGCTACGGATTTCTCCTTGGTGTAACACTTAGCATTAAAACAATGGATTAGATCTCAAACATACCCAAGCATGGAATTAACAAGTAATCATCCAAAATACATGATAAAAACCCCCAAGGTTCACCAACACCCGGTGGCCTTGGGGGTCTAGTGTGTCATCATCTCATAACAAAGCATACAATCAAGCAAAACATGAAACAAAGACATATTATGACACTCCCTAGATGAAATGGTGAAGGTTGAGGCGAGAATATGCTGAATGACGCTTCCCCCACCAAAAGAATGTCGAATGACGCTTCCTCTAGCCGCGGTTCTCCTTCCTTCAAGTCGTGATCGATCTCCCTTTTGAATGATGTTGCCTTCTTGCCTTGAGAGCCTTGGACCTTGGGCTTCAATGATCTTCTAGCTTTCTCGCCCTCTTTCTCCTCCCCAAGGTCACCCAAGATCTCCCAAATGATCTCCCCAAAAGTCGGCCAGCAAAAAGTTCTTTTAATCAGCCCTAAAAGTGAGTATATATACCCCCGAGGGCATACGGGCCGTATAGGGGTCATATGGGGAGTCGTATAGCACTTTCGAAACCCTAGATTCATGTTCCATATGGGGTGCATATGGCCTCCATACTGACCCCGTATCTTGGGTAGTATGGAAATCGGACATGAACACCAAATCAATCATTTGCTATAGTGCATACACTCTCATCTTGGGTAGTATGGGGGTAGTATGAAAATTCTGTTTTTCTTCTCTTTTTGCCAAAAATGATATCTTCTTGTTCTCCATGGCTTCCATATGCCCTACAAAGCAAATAATAGACGATTAAGTGCGAAACAGGCATCAAACCTCACAAAATACATGCAAAGTGCATACGATATATATATGAAAACACCTACATTTAGACACTTTTCAGTACATCAAGCTTAGTGACGTTAAACAAGCGCTTCTTGGGAGGCAACCCAAGTGTTTACTGTTTTTTTATCTTCTAGTTTAGTTTGTTTGCATGAATAAATTGTTAAGTGTTGGTGTCTTGATTTTTAGATGCTTGTACTGAGATTTTCTTATGAACTTTGAATATTCATCGTGTGTTTTCATGTGGAATTGGCGAAGTTATGTCCTTTGAGCTTTATTCCATGTTTTTCACTGGCAAAACTCGCATACTAGGGCAGGCTTTGAGTGTGTAAACATGTTCAGAAACTTTTTGCAGAGCCTACAGGTTTTTCTAAGGCATCCAGTGATGACGCACGAGCGTGTGGAATTTCTACACGCCCGTAAATTTGTATTGAGAGCTCATCTAGAGAAGACACAGGGGTGTGCGGCTACCCCTGTGAACGACCATGCGAATATCGGACGCCCATGGTTAATTTCCGCACGGGCGTGTGAATTCCTGCAGAGTTTGGCCGATTATCCCTAGAGTACACAGGGGTGTGAACTCGCCCCTGTGGGCGACCTTGTGACAAGTGCATGGGCGTGGGTAATTTCCACACGCCTTGTGTGAAACTCTGCAGAGGAGCCCTTTTCATCCCGAGAAGACAGGGGCGTGTGGGTGCCCTTGTGAGTTGGGCATGTGAATGTCTACGCCCTTGTGGAATTTCCGCACGAGCGTGTGGGACACTTAGAGATTTTTCTCGGATGTCCAGAGAAGCTATAGGGGTGTGCGGCTGCCCTTCTGGGAAGGGCGCACGGGCGTGGGTATTTTTCGCACGCCCTTGGGAGAGTGTTTAGAGATAATGAGGTCCTTTTCTAAGAGCACACAGGCGCGTGTGTATGCCCCTGTGGCTCTCTCGTAATGAGGCACATGGGCATGGGTAATTTCCGCACCCCCGTGTGGATGCACAGAATGCCAAGGGGTACGATTTCGTTTTAAAGAAGAATAGTTTCTCTCCTTCTTCACGTCTTCCACTCGTCTAAAAACACTCTCACATCATTTCCCGACTTGATAGCGCCAATTTGGTGGGATTTTTGCGAGGTTTTCCGGCCGGTTCTTGATTTTCTCTTCCCATATCGTCAGTAAGCCCTATTTATGATTTTCTTCGCAAATTCATGGTTTCCATCGATGAATTTAGAGAAAAATGCTTCATCTATCAAATTAGAAAGATTATTTGTGTTTTAGAATGAAGAAGAGGTTATTTCACGGTGTATTTTTTGAGTTTTAAGGTGCTGCCGTGCAGCTTTCACGCCCTGTGGATCCACACGGGTGTGTGGAAATTCCACACGACCATGTGGATTTCCGAAGCGTTAGTTATCAACTTGTTTGATCGATTTTGTTTCAAATTTTGCAGATTATGGCACCTCGGTCGAAGAAGCAAGCTGATAAGAGGCCTCGTGAGTCATCCCCAGAGCCTGAGGGCATGAGTTTCGCGATCCCAGAGCATTAGGTTCGCTATGAGCGCCTGTTGGGACTCTTGTTCGGACAGACTCGATTCCTAGACACGAGTATACTGAGAGATCTACAACAGGGAGATGAGCTCGCTGATGAGGTCGAGGATCTCGTTTCAGCAGGTGGGTGGAGGCAGTTATTGACAATTAGAGAACCAGCCATCCAAGAATTTGCACTAGAGGTGCTATCATCATTCGAGTTTGATAGATCTTATGCGAGCTTTGACAGTTTGGACACCATTCAGTTTAGAGCACTTGGACACCACCATAGCTTGAGCGTCACTCAGTTTTCAGTTCTACTTGTCTTGTATGAGGAGGCATTCATAGACACTGAGGAGTACACTCAGTTACCGACTGATTACCCTAGAGCCTTGACCCCGCAGAGAGCTTACAGAGTACTATGCGGTCAGGGTCAGTACGAGCCGGGGGTGTCCAAGGCCATGTGCCTTTCTCGACCTGCATACAAATATTTACATACCATCATGATTAGGTCGGTGAATGGCCGTGGTGATAGCACTGGTGTTATGAGCCAGCAGGAGCTTCTATACTTGTACTCGATGGTATAACGCGTACCGATTCACTTAGGACACATCATGGCAGAGTACATCAGACATCAGGGGCATTATGCTAGACTGGGAGCGATATTCTCGGGTCCCTACATTACGAGATTAGTGTTGAGCATGGGTCTCTTGGATTCTCTTCGTGGGGCTGAGAAGATGAGTATACCTACCCCTGAGTTTAGAGATATTGAGATTGATGGGCATGGTCCACAGAGTTCGGATAGGGGTTTATACTTTGGTGCTACCAGCTCCAGAGATAGCTGAGGATGAGGGTGATCATGCTGAGGCTTCCCAGCCTGCCCCCGAGCATCAGCCAGCACCGATGGAGACTGAGGTACCTCCAGCGGCAGATGACGCATCCCCCGTGCGTATGTTTTCACCATCTCAAGCCCATGATCGCTTTGAGAGGCTCGAGAATGCGGTGGAAGTGATACGGGCAGAGGTGGCTGAGGCTCAAGCAGAGATTGCCGAGATTAGGGTTACGCAGGTCACTCATTACACAGAGTTTATGGTACATTTCGACATATTACAACAGATCTTAGAGAGAGATGTCGCCTCATCATTTGTCTTGCGTCCGACGACTCCTCAGGCTCCCTTGGCACCTCCAGCATCCCCATCACCTATTCTTGCACCACAAGACCCACCATGTGTGTCTTCACCAGTAGCAGCACTGGAGTCTGAGGGTGACACCGACACTTTACTTTACCTTATTTTACCTTTCTGCACTTTATTTTTAGACTTGTTCACTCAGAAAGGATTCTCCTTCTGAGTTTATTTTCATTTTGCATCTCGGGTTGTATTCATTGCTTTATCTTTTATATACTTGAGTTATTTTTGTTTTTCTTGTGCTTCACTGAACCTCCTCGTGTATGCGTGTAGATGGTCTTGTCATCTTCGGAATTGAGACTTTGTCATGGGCACGACCAAAGTGCTTTGGCACTTGGCCATGTGAGCTTTACAACCAAAATAAGTCTCTTGTACTTAGAACATTGAGGAGTATACCTTGGGTTGTTTTGAGTGAGTTCACACACGTACACGAGTTCGGGTTTGTTGTCCTTTTTGATTCAAGTTTTTAGCTAGAGCTTTGATTTTTTGTATTTAATGTTGAAATTTCCCTTACTTGTAGAATGCTCTCTCTGTACACTTTGGTGAACCTAAGGTCAAGCACTTCCAATATTTCCTTCATCTATGCACAGAATGTTTAATTTTTGCTTGAGGACAAGCAAAAGCTTAAGTGTGGGGGAGTTGGATAAGTGCTTGTGTGATATGAATGCGAAGCATTCTTTCCTTATGTTGACCATTACTTTTCTTAGGTTTTTACACTAACATGTGTGTTTTTATGTTACCTTCGTGCAGGTAGGTTTGTGAGGCCGAGCATGAAGGAAAAAAGCCAATGTGGATCATAATACAAGGATTTTGGAGGAAATCTTGCTAAGGTTCAAGCGCGAAGACATAGGTCGAGTGCGAGATGCTAGAGTGTGTGCCAATGTCCTCATATTTGAGTTAGCACAACCATTTGGAGGGGCACAAGTGCAGTCACACTCAAACATTCCGACTTATGCACATAGAACAAGATATCCACCAACTTCTCCTTCATTAAAGAAGCAAAGTGATCCACGACGTGAACGTGTGCCCGTTTGTGTCACCTTGATGAAATTATGGACTGGGGAAGTATTTTAGCCAAGTACTGTAGCCGGCCGAGAAAACAGGAATTCAGTGAATCCACATGGGCGTGTGGAAATTATACACGGCCGTGTGGAAATTTCACTTGGCCGTGTGGAAATTCCACATGGCCGTGTGAAAAATCCACATGCCCGTGTGGTCGCTCGATTCCAGCCCTATTTAAAGCCGATTCAGCCCCATTTTCAGGATTCTTTTCTCCATCTTTTCCCAAACATGACAGAGGGTTTCGGCTAGGGTTTTGAGAGATATTGGCTAGGGTTTTGGAGAGGTTCTACAGCTCCGACATCGTCATTCCTTAGGAAGAAGGTTGGTAGGGGAGCTTCCGTTAAGGCGTATCCTATACTGAACAAGGGAATCTTTGGACGACGAGTAGAGGACTTTCCATAAGACCATCGACACAACTATCGAGGGGGTTTCTCTATGGATTCATTGCTTTTACATTCTATTTCTTTGATTGTACTTAGCTCCATGGAGAGCTAAACTCCTAGTGGGCACTTGGGTTTTTGTGAACCCTAGGATGTATTTGTTTCATTGAATCTCTTTATTATGCTTTCAATTAATTGATGTTTATTGTGAGTTCTAACCTTGAATGCTTGATTGTATGAACATTTCCCCTAGAGTGACACTATGGTTGAGAGTTCTTGTTGGTAACCTTGTGAGTGAGTGACACACAATGAGCGTTAGACAAAGCTAGCCTGGAGAGGGTTGAGAGAGTGAGTTGAGAGGTACAGGAGCGTCCCCCTTCCCCTCTGACATGATAGATTCTACCTCTGTTCCTCGAGTTCTTTGCGGCCATAATTGAGTGAATGGTCTAAGAGATGACCCTCCACTGGGGCTTAGTTTCGCGTGCAATGGAGTGAAGCGTTGTGGTGATCTTAGTATCTAGGGCTTAATTGCGGTTAGGGACCTTTCACCTGGACCAAAGAGTTAGGTCTATAATTAGAAAGTGATTTATCATTTGGAATCCCTAGAGCTCATTGCAACTCTATTCGAGTGCGAGGTTAAGGGGTTATTTAATCTCTCCTCCGGGACATGTATAGAGTTAGGCATAGTTGACCTTAGATTTGGGACTATGTATTTAAGGATTTCCACGACTCACCATTGTATTGATTAGGAAGCATAATAGAGGGTTCTTGCACTTGAAATGATTGTCCTAGACGGAGCATTATCCGAGTACCCCATCTTTACCGATTACCTTACCTCCCTCTTTACTCGTACTCTCTTACTTGTTGTTTTTACTTTTGAGAATTGAAACATTGTCACACTTATCACTACTGATCTTTCACATAGCTAAGAAGCGGATTAAGTGTTTTTATTCCCTATTCCCTATGGATTTGATACCCGCTCATCCGGGATTATTACTTCGACAAACTCATGCACTTGCGGGATATACGCAAGGGGACCTTATCACTCTCAGGATAGATCATGTCCAGACCTCAAATTGTATATACAGTTTGGTGAGGTCCCCCCTACACTTGACCCACCACAGAAGTGATAGAGTCAACCTTTTGTTGCACAGTTAGATGCAGCTTTTCCATTATTTATGAGTTGAAAACTTGGGAGTATCCTACCAGGCTTAGTAGGTATCTCCCTCTATAAAGATAAATATCCATATCTTCTTGAGCGGGATCCTGATCCAGCCCCTAAATCTATATCTATATCCAGGGATCAAAAGTGGAACCGTACAACCACCTTAGTTTCATAGATCCTGCTAAAACATATCCCACTATGGCTTTCCCACTGCCACCCCGCCCAACATCCCTACCTGTTCTAACAAGTGATCAAGATTTTGACGTGTTCCATCAAGTGATGCTCTGGGATTTTGCACATACCCACCTACGGTCCATCCAGCTGTTCCATATCTAGTCCCATATTCATACATAAGGTGTAGGAGAAGCAAAGGCATCACTCTAAGACCCCTAAAGTGTACTCAATGTAGGATAGAGAGCCAGTTCCAGATGATCGGGACCCATCAGTAATTTACATTGCTTCAGTCGAAGAGCAGGATCCATATTCATCGATGGTAAAGGCAAAGGCATTGGCAGAGATAGGAGAATAGGTAGTATTTCAGGCATCGGAATGACCTGGAGCACAATGGGCAGATGCAGAGGTAGTCTTCCTCCTAGCGAAAAAGCCACAATAACATGAGGATACCAGTGTCCATTAGAGTTTATTACTAAAGTGTCCAGTCCAGGTTTGGCAGTATATATATCGCCTATAACTTGCTCCACGAATTCTCATGGAGGTCTGTAACAACCGACACCCTATATGATTTAAGACAGCCATGGTAGCAAATGAATATCTCACCGTCTTGCTCATAAAGAAAAGACATAGGGGGATCAGTTGGTTGCAGAGTTGTATCCTTCTCTCCTCGACTGTATTGGAGTGGAGATTCGACGATTTAGATGTTTATATCTCCACTACGGGTTGCTTAGAGTTTTCTAAGCGCTTCAGCATACATACGGTGCTACAAGTTTTACATTTATCCGATCTCAGATCATATGTTTGTTGCTCTTACGCATTCTCTTGCTCTCATCCCAGTGTTAATACAGAATCCTGAAGGAGCTATATCAGCTTTCGTATCAACTTAAGGGCGCGGGTGTTAGGGTTTTTAGTGAGTCATCATTTCTTAAATCTCGGAGATGGCATCGTAACTATTTGAGATACTTTGATCCAAGTGGAGTTCCTCCCTCCACCCCCGTCATGTGATAAGGCCTGCCGCTCTCATACCCATAACGAACAAAGAAATGTACTTACACCTCTGTCCCTACACAAGCTGGCTTGATGGCTGAAGCTGGTTTAGTGGCTTACCGGACAAATGGAAAGATCATGCTAATGGAAGCCAATCTATCCAAAATGGAAGGCTAACTGGGAAAGCTTATAGTGGTACTACCGCTACCGGAAGGACTGTTTGGTTATGATACCAATGCCAGGAGAGACTGCAGCTCGACAGAAGGTAGAACAACTTTTTTTATTGTTCGAATTGAAAGAAAGGTTTTAGACTCTCAAAGGCTAGGCTAGGATTAACCAAGACCAGCTCTCCTAGTTACAACACAGCTTTGTTCACAGCGGTCCTTATGTTTACTTTCACTTACTATGCCTTTAGCCGAAAGGGTCCCTCACGGGGCCCTTTCGTTACCCTTGAGTTTCAACACCGAAAGCCGTTGAAGTTCCTCCCAGATACATGGCCTAACTTACATACCCAAGACCGGCTCAACATTCTTGGAAAACAATCAAATCTTAACTTCTCAAATCACTGGCATGAGGCCCATAAATATTGACTATTGCCCAGGTGAAGCCTGTGTCCCTCCTTCTAAACAGGACTGCAACCCCAAAATTCCCGACACATGACTCAATATCCTCGACCAAGGCACTGTTCTAGCCAATCAAGAATCTGGCGGCAAGACCTGGGGCTTTCTTACTTACCCATTTTCTCAGCTTTCCAGCCCAAATCTTTCTTAAAGCATTATTCGAAATGGACTCCAGTTTTGTCTCCTATAACATAATTATATCAATCTTCTCTACCTCAATCAGGTGCTGAACCCATCTCCTCCTTTATGGTCCTCTAGGACCTCTGACATTGCAGGTAACAATGATCATGGTTTTTTAGACTCCCCTCGACTCTACAGCTTTTGCGCCGACTTTCTCCTATCAACAGACCATGAGGAAAGAGAGTCTGGTTCCTAGCCATCACTACACCCCTTCTTCCTGAAAATTGGCTGAGTTTAGCTGACCTCCGTAGAGGATATAGACGCCGGCCCGCCTGGACAGCCACTTCGACTGGCGAACTTCTTCTTCCTAGCCATGATCGGTTTCAGACCACCAGTCCTGGCCAACACCGAAGGGCCAGGAGGGACCCCTAGTATGGGCTCCTTCTTTCTAAGTGAGTGAGAGAATGATGCTTTGTTGATAGATCTGCCCACATTCGAATTTTCCACCTCCGCATCCGACTTGGATTTTGGGTCACCACCCCTCTTCTCGGCACCTAGAGGCTGAATATTAAACAAAGAGAATTTACCCACACCGTGAGCCTGTTGTTCAACGATCATTCCTTTAGTAGGATACACCACCCATGTATAAATATGATTAGACCGCTCCTTCTCCCGAGCATAATTACTCTTTGAATTAAAATTAGATGAGGCTTTAGAGGGCGCCACGTTACTTGCTCTAGCCTGCTCCATCCCTTGAAGTAGGGGATTAATCACTTGCTTGCCGCTAAGCCTTGATTAGGGAAGTGTCTACCACGTCAGCGATGCTACTACCGATCGGTGAGTGGTGTGGCTCCACAGTCTCACCTCTACCACACCGCTAGATGCCGGTGGCTACCTCCTGAATATTTGAATTCTCTCAGTTTGCATGTGGCTCCGGGCACTACGTTCCCCCAGCTGACATATCTTTAGCTAAACATTTGAGCTCGTCGACTTCTTTGTGGTTGAGCACCATCACAGACACCCAAGTCTTTCTATCTTGAACTGACCACCACTAACCTCGGGGAGGCTTGATATCATTTTCTGTCCAAATTTCTGCAATGAGAACTCTGGCATACTTGTTTATCCCATCGAGGTTGCACACCTCCACTAGCTTCCCCGCTTTTGACAGACAAGCTGTTAATGCAGCAATATCCCTGCACTGCGTCAGCACACCTTCAAGTATGATCCAAAAAGCATGGCCTAAGTCTATACATTGCGAGCCCAATCTGGGTGAGTATTCCTCAAACACAACTTCCCCTATGCCCACCATCATCTTGACCCATCTGATCATAGCCTCCTTCCAAGTACTGCACGGAGTGGAAATTAGGAAGACCCCGACCGTCTACTCTAGAATATCCCATTGCCATTTGCCACAGACAGCATTAAGGACCTTGGCCAAAGAGGACATTTACAAGGGGCCTCGAGTGACAATGGCCAACACCTTCTCTCGTAGTCGGGCCTAACCAAACATTTATTAGATTTTTAGACAAATCAGACAAAGTTCCAAGAAATATGATAATAATTAGGTTATAAGTCATGAAGATAGGGGAGAAGAAAAGATACCTGGACAGCACGTGCAAGCATTACCTGAGGTACAGGATGAAGTGGTGGTTCGACCGCTCTAGCAAGAACTCATTGGGAAGATTACTAGTCAAAATGACTGAGTACTTATAGCATAGCAGAATTGCTAGAAATCTTTGAAGCAAATGGAGGTGGAGTCCGTTTTCTTCGCTTCCTTGAAGTATTTTGAATGATCTTCTGCTACCCCAAGACCTTGCAGAATGTTGGGATAAGTATGCTGCCTCCACACTTCCAAAGTCTCCTGAGCTCTTCAATCGCCTTCGATATAGGAGGAGAGAGAACAAGACTCAGTCTATATAGAGAACTCTTTACTACAGTTTAGCAATCCGAATGAACCAGGGTAGAACCTCCATCCCCTCATCTTATCCAGCACTTCTAAGCCTCTCCCGCTGGTCATGGTTCAAGATCCAATCTCTATAGCTCTCATCCTATGGCTCCATGGCATCCTTCCTTGGCTCATCGAGAGGGCCTTCTTGACTTGTGTGCTTAAAGGGGGGCTGGCAAGAAGGTGGTCTAAGGAGGTAAAATATATCCTTAGGGATTACACTCAAGAACGATGGGGGAATGGTACGGCCTAGTTTCCTAGCTCCTTTGGCAGAGGAGGGTAGAGTTCGACCAGGCCCAGTAAGTATAGTCAAGATCAGATTATAGCTAAGGTTTCATCCTTCTTTTCGGATGGGCTAGGAGAAAACAGTTGATCCAAAGATGATGAATGAGTTAAAGAAGATCTCCAGGTCTTCCTTCTCAGTGCTCTAGAATGTAGGTCTTTTCTAGATCGGGTAAATGGTGTGAATTGGCCCCCTGGCACTCTAGGGTCTTTATCGTCTGGCCTTAGTCTTCGTCTTCCCATCTTTCTTTTCTTACCTTTCATTTTTTGAATGAGTGGCAACAAGGGGTCAGAGATTGCATTAGCCGGTGGAATCTAAACTCAGTCAGCTATAATCGGTTTGAGACTCTCATTCATTAAATGTGGAGTAGGGAGAATGATAAGTGCTTGAGTGAACATGTTTTTATGCATGTTTTACATACATTGAGCATCATATTCTATACGGTTTATATCTCATTTCATGTATTGGGTGTTCTTTTATGCATATAGGTTGTGAAGGCATTGGGAATTCAAAAGGGAGCGAAGATAGGCTATCATGGTGTAATATTGGGAGTTCTTGTACAAATCAAGTTGGAAGACACAAGAGGAGTTCGGGTATGAGGAGATGTGTGCCAATTTCCATAGTTTTGCAAGCTAATTTAATAATGGAAGGGCACAAAGGCAGCCATGTCTCCACATTCCTCCTCTTTGTAAAGATTTCAAGACCTTTCAAGACGCATTGATGAAGGAAAAGCCGTATAGCCTACCATATGATCGTGTGCCCGATCGTGTGGCCTTAAGAGGAGAGTGTTCGGATCGCGTTTTGGGAAAAGTACTGTAGCAATTTCACTGTAGCATTACTGTTTACGCGGCCGCGTGGAAATTCCGCGCGCCCGCGTGGAAATTCTTCCAGCCCACGCGGGCGCGTGGAAAATCCACACGGGCGGGTAAGGGCACGTGACAGACGCGATCTAAGGCCTATAAATAGCTGTTTTGCCCTATTCTTTCTCATCTTTTGTGCGGCTCTTGAGGGGTGAGACGGCTAGGGTTTGGAGAGGAGGTCTTTGCGGCTTTGGAGGCGCTTCGTCACCAACTTTGATCGATTCCTCCTCCATCATAGCATCAAGGAAGCCACCGGTGAACCTAGCTTCGGAGTGGGTCCTTCAAGACGTCGAAGCTCTCCATCAAGGCTATCGGTTCATATATAAGGGGGTTTATTTCTATGGTTTTAATGTACTTTCATTCATTGATGGTGTGTTTTGTATGTTGCTCCATGGAGGGCTAAAACCCTAGAGGGTATTTGGGCTTGTGAACCCTAGGATTCTCATCTTTTGTGGATTTGCTTTTGTGTTTCTATTTAATCCGAGTTTGATTAAGTTTCATTCTTGATTGTTTAATGCTTGCTTGCCTTATTGATCTTATGGTTATTTGGTTTTGCATGATTTGTTGCCTTGGTGGGAGAGAGATCTCCATTAGGGTTAGAACCTCAAGATTGAAGAGGGTTGAGAGGGTGAGTCATGAGATAGTGAAGTGTCCCCTTTCCCCTCCGATTGGTGTATTCTATCTCCATTCTCTAAGCTCTATGCAACCATATTTGGTGGGAGGCGTGAGATTGCTTTCGATTTCTCCGCCGGGACCTTGTAGGGGGTTAGGATCCTTCAGCGGGAATTAGGGTTGGATCAATCTTTAGGAATTGGATACAGTTTGGAATCCCTAGAGTGCTTTGTGGTCATATGTGGTGTGAGGTGTTGAGATTGAGCGATTTCTCCACCGGGACCTCGTAGGGGACTAGTATTGGTGATCTAGAGATAGACCCGATTATGTTTAGATTTCCACGACTTAACTTACTCATCATAGAAACACTTTGCTTATCTGGTACCTAATACCTGAATCCTAGGGGGAGCATTGCCTGAATACCCCACTTTTACTGATTGAGATTCTCCTTCCATTTTACTCTTGCATATTCGTCTCCGGTGTTCATCTCTTCGCACATTAGATCACCACACTATCCCATTATCATTAGGCTAGATAGCAGAGAAGAAGTTAGTACTAGTAGCCCTGTTTCCTGTGGATTCGACTACCCGACTCACTGGGTATTTATTACTTCGACACCCGTGCACTTGCGGTACACACACGCATATTCGGACGTGTCAAATTTTTGGCGCCGTTGCCGGGGAATAGGATACTAGGAACGCTAGGACTTTGTTGCTCTAGCCATTTATCCATTTTTCATTTTATTTTTTTCTATTCCACACTTTCTTTTTCTTCCATCATTCTCATCGGTTTTTATTTTGTTTTCATCCATTTCACTTTATCTTCTTCCACCGTTCTATTTTGTTTTATTTTGTCTTATTTACTTTTCCTTGCATGGAACTTGAATGATGATTAATCCAGTTGTAGAATTATATTTTCAGGTTGATGTTCTCACTAGAAAAATTGATGAATTTATCAATGTTCATCAACAACACAATCCATATCGCATCAACTATCATCCAAATCAAAGGAGCTATCCAAACCTCTTGTGGGATATTGATGGACAACAATGGGAAGCACCTCAACAAGAACTTCAATGGGATGAGAAAGTTGAAGAAGATGTACTTCGGTTGGAAAGAGTGCTACCGAGATTTATTGAAGCAACCGATGCCCTTTTCCAAAATATTGAGGCCACATTAAGTTGTCACGAGGTCTCCATTAAAAACATTGAGCATCAATTAGGAGAGATCTTGGACATGCTTGCTAAGGAAAAAGAAGAATTTGAACAAGCAAGGCAAGTATCTCCGGGACATTATGAGGCCATGAACAACATGGAAGAAATTGGGCAAATTGAGTACATTGGAGAAGAAAAGGAAAAACAAGAAATTGAATATCATTTTGAGATTTTGGATTGTGTGAATGAAGATTATGCTTGTGAACGAGGAAATTTTCAAGGGGATTTGCTAGTCTCATGTTCTTTCCAAGTTGAAAATACACAAGAAGAAGCAAATCCCAAGGTAATGGAACAAGCATTTCTCTTTGGGATTGATCAAATCTTACAATGCAAGAAAGAGACTTTGGGAAGTGAAGAAGATGTGGGTAGGAGATTGAAACCATCCAATGACCCACCTATGCTAATCTTGGACAATTCCCAACCCAAATTGTTTCCTTGGAGGCCAAAAAGTAAGATGGTTGGACTCTCCAACAAATACTTCATCCCGCAAGTTGACTCTTGGTTTTAAAGGAAGCAGACTATGCGATGTCTAGTCAGGAGGAACACACTCTTTTCAAGCCTCCATAAGGTAAGGAAGAGGTACGTCAAGCTTAGTGACGTAAAACAAAGCGCTTCTTGGGAGGCAAACCCAAGTTTTTTTAAAAATGTTTTATAGTTTAGATTTTTTTATTTCTGCAAAGTAATAAATTCATGAGTGGGTGCTTTGATGAATTTTTGTTGGTGTTGATGTTTTCATGGAAAATTTTGGTGATTTAAATTGATTTTCGTGTATGTGGCATGGTTGGGGGTGTAATTCATGTTTATAGTTGAAGAATTAGTGTTAATTTGAAGTTTGGAACCTTGCGTGGACGTCTGCAGAAATTTTGCGACTCACGCGATCGGGTGTCAATTTCCACACGGGTCAGTGTACGATGCTACGCTGGGGTGTGGAATTTCCACACCCCCATGTGGCTTATAAGATTATGAGGGGTCACTTTTCATTATCTTCACCACTTACACCCATCTTCTCCCACTTCTCCATCTTCAAGAATCTGAACTTTTGAGTACAAAAACTAATTTTCTTCAACCCCTTGGAGATTTAAAAGTGTTTTGCCGGCATTTGCATTAAGTTTCCTTCACCGATTTTCTCTGGTAAACTTCATTTTCCCCTATCTTCTCTATGCCCTTATTTTGCCAATCCATAGAGTTTTATTGGTTTATAAGTGTTGTTTTTCATAGAAAATCTTGTATAGACACTTTAGAATGTATGTATCGAAAATTTTTGGAAGCGTTGGAGCCCAATCATGGCTTCTTGGCCATAGTTGGGTGCCCACGCGGGGGCGTGGCCGGCCCACACGCCCGCGTGGGATGGCCAGCTATTCGGTGGCGCGCCCACGCGGGCGCGCGGCCAGCCCACACGCCCGCGTGGGCTGGCCCGCCGTCTCGCGCCCGCACGCGGCGCGTGGCCAGCCCATGCACCGGCGTGGGGCTGGCCAACCTCGCTGAGCACCCAGCGGGCAGTGCGCCCAGCCCACGCGCCCGCGTGGGGCTGGCCGCCACAGGCTGGCGCCAGCGCTGCGTGGCGCCCGGCCGAGATCGAGCGCCAGCAGCGGCGCGTGGCTTCCCCACACCCGCGTGGGTGGAAAAAGTACCCAATAAGGCCGGAAAAAGTGCTTGGCTTGCCCTCCACGCCCGCGTGGAGCCCACTACTCGATCAAATTCATGCTTAATCGACTTCTTTTTGAAGCTTTATTTGCGTGTATGACACCAAGGACCGAAAAAAACTTGTTCCGAAATGCTTGAATTTCATACGGTTAACCTTGGATGAGAACATTATTTTGGCACACCGGCACCACCAGAAGACAACGTTGATGCTTGAGGCGTCCCACTCATGATTCTTTAGTTTTCTTTACTTTTTGTTTTTCATTTTTAGTTTTTTTATTTTATCTTTTAGAGTTTAGTTAACTTTTGGGTTTTTGTTTGTGCGAGTTTGTGCTTCATGTGTTTACTTATAAGAACTCGTACATCTTTTCTATTTTGTTGAGCTTTACTGAACCCCTTGTCTATGTGCAGATGACCTTGAGAGTGATGTTGATGGTGTTTTAGTCATAGACATGATCATGTGATATTGTCACATGGTCGTGTGAGCTTCACAACCCATACAACAAGCCCATGAGTTAGACTTCACCAAACGATTAACGAGAAGTTCAGCGGAGTATTGTTTTAATTGCATTCCCACACACATTATGCTTCCATTGTTATTATTTTTATTGTGCTTGCATGCGTACATTGAGGACAATGTACATCTTAAGTGTGGGGGAGGGTTCACCTTATACATGACTTTTACTTGTGTTTTCATGAGCATGCTCTTGTTGCCAATGAAGGTTCACCTTAGGGTTAAGAGTTTAATTCTTAGTTTTTGGAGGTTATAAACATGGATTTTATCATGCTCTAGTTTTCATCCAATTTTATTGAATATTTTTCTCCGATTGCCCTTTGTGCACTTTTCTCTCTCATTAGACCTATGAAGACTCTAGTTCATTATGTTTGGGACTTTAGTGTGCTAGTGTTTATTTGAAAAAGAAAAAAAAATCAGAAAAATTAAAAAAAAATAAAAATAAAAATAAAAATAAAAAAATAAAAAAATAAAAAAAAGAAATGGAAATTGTTTGTTGTTTGTACATTGGGTGTGGAAAGAGCTACCACCCATGATGTATGTAGCTACTCTCATAAGTCGGATACTTGTTATGAGTTGAGTTTTTTTTTTACACACACACGCATTCGGATTTTATCACATTCATTTTTGATTGGATTGTTTGCTAGAGCATTGATTGTTTTTGTCTAGTGTTTGATTTTCTCCATAACTTTAGAATTTTATTCTTGTACCCTCTTGGTGAACCTAAGGCCAAGCACTTCTCTTTTCTTTCCATGAGTTTAATGTTTAATTTTGCTTGAGGGCAAGCAAAGGCTTAAGTGTGGGGGAGTTTGATAAGTGCTTGAGTGAACATGTTTTTATGCATGTTTTACATACATTGAGCATCATATTCTATACGGTTTATATCTCATTTCGTGTATTGGGTGTTCTTTTATGCATATAGGTTGTGAAGGCATTGGGAATTCAAAAGGGAGCGAAGATAGGCTATCATGGCGTAATATTGGGAGTTCTTGTACAAATCAAGTTGGAAGACACAAGAGGAGTTCGGGTATGAGGAGATGTGTGCCAACTTCCATAGTTTTGCAAGCCAATTTATTAATGGAAGGGCACAAAGGCAGCCATGTCTCCACATTCCTCCTCTTTGTAAAGATTTCAAGACCTTTCAAGACGCATTGATGAAGGAAAAGCCGTATAGCCTACCATATGATCGTGTGCCCGATCATGTGGCCTTAAGAGGAGAGTGTTCGGATCGCGTTTTGGGAAAAGTACTGTAGCAATTTCACTGTAGCATTACTGTTTACGCGGCCGCGTGGAAATTCTTCCAGCCCACGCGGGCGCGTGGAAAATCCACACGGGCGGGTGAGGGCACGTGACAGACGCGATCTAAGGCCTATAAATAGCTATTTTGCCTATTCTTTCTCATCTTTTTGATGCGGCTCTTGAGGGGTGAGAGCGGCTAGGGGTTTGGAGAGGAGGTCTTTGCGGCTTTGGAGCGCACTTCGTCACCAACTTTGATCGATTCCTCCTCCGTCATAGCATCAAGGAAGCCACCGGTGAACCTAGCTCGGAGTGGGTCCTTCAAGGCGTCGAAGCTCTCCATCAAGGCTATCGGTTCATATATAAGGGGGTTTATTTCTATGGTTTTTAATGTACTTTCATTCATTGATGGTGTGTTTTGTATGTTGCTCCATGGAGGGCTAAAAACCCTAGAGGTTATTTGGGCTTGTGAACCCTAGGATTCTCATCTTTTGTGGATTTGCTTTTGTGTTTCTATTTAATCCGAGTTTGATTAAGTTTCATTCTTGATTGTTTAATGCTTGTTTGCCTTATTGATCTTATGGTTATTTGGTTTGCATGATTTGTTGCCTTGGTGGGAGAGAGATCTCCATTAGGGTTAGAACCTCAAGATTGAAGAGGGTTGAGAGGGTGAGTCATGAGATAGTGAAGTGTCCCCTTTCCCTCCGATTGGTGTATTCTATCTCCATTCCCTAAGCTCTATGTAACCATATTTGGTGGGAGGCGTGAGATTGCTCGATTTCTCCGCCCGGGACCTTGTAGGGGGTTAGGATCCTTCGCGGGAATTAGGGTTGGAACAATCTTTCGAATTGGATACAGTTTGGAATCCCTAGAGTGCTTTGCGGTCATATGTGGTGTGAGGTGTTGAGATTGAGCGATTTCTACACGGGACCTCGTAGGGGGACTAGTATCGGTGATCTAGAGATAGACCCGATTATGTTTAGATTTCCACGACTTAACTTACTCATCATAGAAACACTTTGCTTATCCGGTACCTGAGCATTGCCCGAATACCCCACTTTTACTGATTGAGATTCTCCTTCCATTTTACCCTTGCATATTCGTCACCGGTGTTCATCTCTTCGCACATTAGATCACCACACTATCCCATTATCATTAGGCTAGATAGCAGAGAAGAAGTTAGTACTAGTAGCCCTGTTCCCTGTGGATTCGACTACCCGACTCACTCGGTATTTATTACTTCGACACCCGTGCACTTGCGGTACACACACGCATATTCGGACGTGTTAGAGAACTAGTGAATGATGAATTCAAGAGTAGCCTAGCTCGGAAAGTTAGCTAGATGAGTCCAGCCCTCTCCTTCATTAGTCAGAAGGGAACTATCTGGTCAAATTGCCTATGTAACTACCTTGATCAGATGGATAGGATATTTTTGAAAAAGAGGTTCTAAGTTTGCTAGCCCGGCTCCTTCTGTCTATTTCTTCCGCTCTTGGCTCTATTAGCTTACCCTAGTGGAAGACCTTACAAACAAAAGACTAAACAAACTAAACAAAGAGAGTAAAAGCCAACCATCTTTACTTTATGAACCAAGTCCTAACCAGCACGAATCAAAAACATCTTGATAACCTTCTCACACCACCTCTAAACTTTGAGAACGAGCTAGAAAAGCAGCTCTGCAGCCCAATCGAAGAAGCATAGAGTACAACCAGGACTAATCAAAGCCCTTCATCCCCATCCCTGTTAACTTGACGGACTTCATTTACTGTAACTCACAGCTAGAACAAAACAGACTTCTTCTACCAGATAAATGAGCCCATTGCCTGACTTGAAGCACCAGCCTCTTGCGTAGGTTTCTTAGTAGGGCATGAACCTAGGAAAGTCCCTTGTTGTACCAAACGATCAATCTTTTACTTCACACATCATTAACTTCCTTTCGAAATATCTGCTTAAAACTCAAATTCAACGAAAATGAGCTAAAGACTCTCCCGTTGATTGAGTGCTTTACTTCCTTCGGATCTGTCAGGTGCACTTGTATCGGAGCAGTCCGCTTGACTTCAAGTTCCATTGGAGAGGTGAGTCAGGTGGGCTTCTATATACGAGATAGTCGATCCGCTAACTAATTTTCATTGATTCTGACTTCAAGTCTTGGTTCTATCTTAACTTGACAGAGATGAGATCTTATTTTAGCTCCTTCTATTGTTACTTCTTTGCCTTGGGAAAGCCTCTTAGGCCTTTGAGTGGACCTTCCTTTCATCGATAGAGCTAACAAATAAGAAAGATGTCCGATAGCGACTCTTTTGCTATGGATTCGAGTAGGGGGCCTCTTGACCTTTACACCTTAACCCCCTTGATCCATAAGACTACAAGCCGGCTATTGACCTTGGGCTTCCTTATCCAAAGCTACTCGACATCCTGGGAGGGAGGGATAAGGCCTCTATTTCCCTTTCTTGCTATTCCAATCACTTTGAAAGTTGTTCGGGTCGTTGTAAGTCTATAGAGTAAGGTCAGGTGAGACTGGGCAGAAGGCTCATTCGGGTCTTTGAAGATAGTTTCCTAATTGGACTCTTCTCTTTTTTTCCTAGACCAAGCCTTAGATCAGAGCACCAGGCTGATACAAAAGATCACGCAGGAGGTAGAACAAGGTGGCAAGCGAGAAGGACTATTTCATAGCAGGGAGTTATAGATTTCCCTAGATACCGGATGCTTTTGATTCTAGGACAGAATCCCTTTTACCTTTCTATGTTCGCGGTCCTCACCTCTCTTTTGAATTACTTAGGTAGCGGATATCTTGGCAAAACTCTTCTTTTCATAGAAGTCATTCTTCCTTCCTCATTATGCTTTCACAGACTCAAGTATAAGTGATCACACTTTTACTCTAAAGGGGCACTTTTAGAGGAGGGGACTTTCCTTTTTAGGTATAAATGATCACACTTTTACTCGAAAGGGGTACTTTTTTCCTTCTCACGTTTAGAAGCCGATTGGATCTGATCGAGTATCTACTTGAAGGAAGCATGCGGTGACTGCTGCTCCACCTTCCTAAGTAGTAGAGTTGCAAGAGGCTAGAGAGCTATGAGATCGATTTTCTTCTGATAGATGATTCAAAAGAGTATAGGAGCATCCTTGCCTTACGACTACTACACCAGAAGAAAATGACATGGGACAAGAATAAGCCCTCTTTGAAAGCCGCGAATCCCTTCCTTTCGAAAATGAAAGTGCATCCCCCTCTTCCGTTATGCCGAACTGAGATCCCGTCTTATGGACCTGACCTTCAAGCAATCTTGTCTTCCCCGCAGCTCAGCTAGTGACCCTCAAAGAGATAGGATAGCAAGAGAAAAGGACATTGGGCGATCCACAACCCTACTTGAGATTGGTTAACATTAACATATGGGGCATGTTATACTCTTAAATAACAAGCCTTCTCTTATCTATATCTAGATAGAAAGAGTTAATTTAATGTGTGCTTGGGAGTCTTTGAAAATTGAATTAACCAAGATCTTATCATGACTGCAATTTTAGAGAGACGCGAAAGTACAAGCCTATGGGGTCGCTTCTTCAACTGGATAACCAAAGACTGAAAACCGTCTTTACATTGGATGGTTTGGTGTTTTGATGATCCCTACCTTATTTTTATTGACCGCAACTCTGTATTTATTATAGCTTTCATCACTTTGCTCCTCAAGTAGATATTGATGGTATTCGTGAACCTCTTTTCCGGGTCTCTACTTTATGGAAACAATATTATCTCTGGTGCCATTATTCCTACTTCTGCAGCTATAGGTTTGCATTTTTACCCGATATATATGGGAAACAGAATAGTGGTTATACTATACAATGGTGGTCCTTATGAGCTAATTGTTACACTTCTTACTTGGTGTAGCTTGGTATACAGGTCCTGAGTGGGAACTTAGTTTCCATCTGGGTATGCGTCCTTGGATTGCTGTTGCATATTTAGCTCTTGTTGCAGCTGCTACTGCTCTTTTTTTTATCTACCCTATTGGTCAAGGAAGTTTCTCTGATGGTATGCCTTTTGTTTGGAATTTCTGGCACTTTTCACTTTATGATTGTATTCTAGGTGGAACATAATATCCTTATGCATCCATTTCACATGTTAGGCGTAGCTGGTGTATTCGGCGGCTGCCTATTCAGTGCTATGCATGGTTCTTTGGTAACCTCTAGGTAAACCCCTAAAAATGAGTCTGCTAATGAAGGTTACAGATTCGGTCAAGAGGAAGAAACTTATAATATCGTAGCTGCTCATGGTTATTTTGGCAGATTGATCTTCCAGCTAGTTTCCATAATTCTCGTAGTAGTAGAAGGCTGAGTATCTGACTTGATCCAATAGAGTCAGAACACACAGTAGCACTAGATTCCACATCTTGCTGTGGACTGGGGAGAGAGCTGCTCTGTGAAGCTGGGCCTTTAGTGCAATTATGAAGGCACTTTAGTACTCCCCCCAAAATTCAAGCCGGGATAGGTACTTAATGAAAGGGGGAGCGGTGGGCCTTCATAAAGGAGCGAGGGAGTGATGGCCAACCTTAGTCCATATATTGCTCGTGAGAGTTACCAAGTACCAATCTCACAACAGTACTCCGTTAAAGGATCGGTCTCTCACTTGTGGATCGTTCGTGAGTCAAACTCGCTCTCTTGCCACGCCTTTCACTTACTCGCTTGAGTCGGACTCAATCACTCTTTTTTTTGGAGGATGGATCATTCGTTCTTCTCTCTCTTTCTTGCTATTACTCATAGGGAGCGCAGCAACCGACAATGTATATTATCATATAGAAACAAAGCGAAGCACAGCGATTCATACTACTGGAAACATTTCACTAACCAGTACAGGCAAAAGAGTAAGCTTACGGGGTGGGGCGCAAGCAACCGTAGAGAATCACATAGAGTTGCCCCTACCTGCCAGCGCACAGATAGATAGGGAGGGCGAAGAGTGAAGGGATGGATGTCTGAGCGGTTGAAAGAGTCGGTCTTGAAAAGTGAAGTATTGATAGGAATACCGAGGGTTCGAATCCCTCTCCATCAGTGAGGTCGTAAGTTCACTCTTGCGTTATCTATAGATAAGAATGAATCAGATCAACTCGACTGATATGATGGATGGAATGGTTAGACGGTTGATGTTTGTTATTCTATGTTTATTTAGTTAAGACTTTGTCTCCCTTTCGTTATCTTCCGCCCCGGGTGGATGACCTGTGGGAGCTAAGTCGAAAATCTCGGTTGTCATCGTGAGTGGTTGATAAACTGCAATTGCAATTTTATTTAGGAAGTCCCAATGTTGTGAGGCTTAACAGACAAAGAAAATGATAGAGACTTTCGGGGTGACGACACTAATGAATAAAAATAGAAGGTGGCTGAGTTATTAGCTACCATAAGCGCTCAAATTCCTTTATCCTTATTAATTGCCTTGGCTGGCTTATATGATCGATCAACCCCTGGCACATTTAGGTTTTGATCTGAGGCCATATTGGTCTGCAGGACCCAACACAAGTATTCATCCTTAAAAAGATGAAAAAGGTGTTGCCGAAAGCTTAACCTCTTCCACACGGATGCCACAACCGCTATCACTTTAGCTGCCGGAGGGGAATGGAAGAGAAAGCCTCTCGACGTCTTGTTTGGTAAACGGGATTTTAACCCAGGCGCCGTAGTCTTGCCTAACCATTGGGCCGGGGATGTCAGATGCGAGATCTTTAGTTACTTGTATCGATTTGCCAAAGTATGGTTAGATACAATGCGCTGGCAACCTCAGCTTGCTTGGCAGGATGGGAGTAAAGGTCAAAGGAGCAAAATCCGCTGTTGGAGCGGAAGTGTGAAGTTAAGGTTGGTATGAGGTATGATGTCGTGTGTTCTGGGGATTTTTGTGTAGCATCAAACGAAGGAAATAAAAAATGTAAAGAAAGTTAAAGGTCTTAGTTCGCCAAGTCTTAGGTCTGATGAGGCTTTCACTAAGGCTACTTGTTCAACTGGTTGTGTGTGTAGTTCTGTGTGGTAGTAAGCTTGCTCAAAGACGGCAAGTCGAAGGCGAGGGTGCACTGGAATAACATGAGAGCAATCGAGTTGCATAGTGAACAGACCATGAGATGGTGCAGCTTACACGATTCAGACTATTCGGTTAGAGCGATCGGTGGTAGTGAAAGGTAAGAAACCTCTTGTAGCGGTGAGGGAATGAACAGCAAAAGGGTGAAAGAAACAAGGAAATAAACGGGAAGTTATGGCTTTCCTCGTCTAGAGTCGATTATAAACTCAGTATTTGCCCAGAATTGGTTCAACCAGTATTTAGGTAAAACTGCTGCGAGCAGGCCAATGTCATTGAGATATAAGAAAGGGGTGCACCACTCTTTCTCATTCAGTGCTAATAGAGATAAGGGCCAACAACTCTACACTAGGATGTGCAATGTGAGGAATTACTAAAGCGGTGAGTTAAGCGTGATCTGATTCAATGCGTCATGTACATCAGAAGAGTTGTATTCTCAGTTTTAAAAATCGCATACATCAAAAATCGAGTAGGCTATCGGGCTCATGCGAAAAGTTTGCTTCCATCGACATCTTTACGCATGATTGGGAATAAATAGGGTGATTTTCAACACATGGAGTCAGACTAAAACGCTATGTCAAAATTGCTTGTACTCATCTTTCGCACCAATAGGGGCTAGTTTTTTTACTTTACTAAAAAAAAGTGAACTCATGCTAGCTTTGGAAAGTCGTGTCCAGGAAAGGAGCTTATTCCTTCAGATGTGCAAAGCGAGAGAGAGCTTCTATAGCTATTCTGCCATCAGGAGAGTGCTTGGATTCACTTTCATTGAACTTAATTAAGTACTTAACTTTAGGAATACCAGGCAAAGCAAATGGTTTGATTTTTTGGCTCTTCTTTTGTTTTTGTACACATAAAGGACTCAATGGCAAGATAAAGATAAGAGCCAGGTACAACGATAGCTTACCAACTACCTCTGACTGATCTAGTTGAACTAACTTGCTGGTACTGCTGCTTTTTTATTGCTCTCACTCTCCTTCCAGCTTTAACTGCTCCTACGCTTCCTTTGTGAAGTACTTTTTTGGAATACGAACTCTTTCTCAATGGGACCTCTATTTTTTATATTTGACCAGACCAATAAGGAAGGAAAAACTAGATTCTAGTGAGCTTGACATGAACGCTAACTCAGATGCGGACGCAAGGTCAAAGTATCTTGCAGAAGAAGATTCTTAAACGGGGGAGTCTCTTTCTCTTTGGTAGGTAAATTTCTTCATGAATTGGAAGGATTGATTGAACCACCCGTCACCATTTTCCTTTATTCTAAAGACTGCCTTCCTCGAAAACCAACCCTAACATTGGGGGCTCGCAACTTTCTTAGAGAAGGGCCGCTCTCAGGCTCATTTTTTTTCTTTATCGAAGAACCCCGGTAATAAATTAACTTCGGATTTGCTTACTCAACTTAGGCTACTCAAATTAGATGAGAGCTTAGGATTATCAACCTTATTGATTGACGAAAGCTGGGATCTTCGGCAGAACTAGCACTTCCCTTTGATACAGGACTCTTCGACGCGACAACCTAGCTCTTTCGGTTCGATCGCACGGATCTGGAAACTCCGTCTTTTTTTTTGCCTTCTCTTTGTGGGTTATTTTGTTTGGCCAAAACACGAAAAGCAGGATTTATTTGAAAGCTTAGTTATAGGAAGAATCTTTTTACAGGAAATGAAGATTGTCTAAGGGCAGGGGCGAATCGCATAAAACAGAGGAATTTGTCCAAGAAGACATGGATCGGACTGCTCTTTCAAAAAGCAATTTCCAGCTAAAGTGCCCTTACTGAAATGAAAGGTCGAGTGAAAGCAAATCCCAGTAGCTTGATCGGAGAAAGGTTGGGACAACGAGAAGAATAAAAAAGAAGAGTCGGACCTGAGTTGGAAACTCCGAACCCGAAAGAGAAAAGACAAGAAAGCGACAAGAAGATGGGTTTGAGTGATAGAAAAATTCTCTGTATCCAGTTCAAGAAAAGGGAGCTCAGTTCAGTCCCAGTTTGTTTGAATAAGGATGTAGGGATAAAGAAGAGCCTTAGGGGGATGCAGGAGATTGAGCTAGACGAGACCTTGATACTCACCTTTGTCGGGAAGATATCTACTTTATAACTGCCTTGATCTTGATCTAGCACTGACCTTTGACAGGTGATCTCCCCTTTCCCAAATAAAGGACTTGGGTGAGTTTGATTGATTGATTGATCGGGAAAATATGGGGCATTAATTAAAAATTTCGAGAATAGTTCACGGACAAGGAAGGGAGAAGGAATCTCTGAGTTCTGGATCTAGATATCATTTCTGGACCATGCAAATGGAATGCAGAAAGCTCCGTTGGCAAGATTATCCACTGATGTGCCCAAGGCCTAGTCAGGGTTGCTTGGTCAAAAAGTCAGTGCCAACTCCTTCATTGTCCTGTACCCTTTACTTTAAAGCAAAGCTCGGTGGCCTGTCATTGAATATAAGTCTTCTCTCCTTTTTGTATGGGATGCAAAGTCACCTACTTCTTGGTTGAAGGAAAGCATTTGACTGACCTTGGTTGGATAGCTTTGAGAAAGATAGGATTCTACAGAAAAAGTTGACAATTAACTCCCCAAAGAATAGGAAACCAAAACAAGAGTCTCAAAATTCCACTAGTCACGAAAACATGCAAAGTGGAAAGATACCAGCCCAATGGAGGCTTGTCAAAAAGTGCAGATCACCTGATTTGATTGTCGAAGATGACCTTCTGTGAGTCTGAAGCGAGGGCTCATGTGTACAGTGATCCATGAGCATTTCGATCGATGAATTCCACCAGGATTCAAATCTTGGTTTTTGACTGAATCGATCATGGTCCAAAATATTCTTTGGATGCTTTAGTTCAAGTTTCACTCCTTGAGGCTAAAACCACCCATGACCCCCATTTTTAGCCTCATAATTGACATACTGACCACCAGACCGAGCAACTCAAGTGGAGTCTGCTCTCCTTGCCTTGAAATAAGTCTTTAGCTTTGGTGCTATCCTTCCCTTTTACTCCGATCTCCTTTTTCCTGATCCACACAGATCAGGTTTTGAGGGTGAAGTCAGCTTTCTCATCCACCGGGCAAGCCGGTTCCACGGGTTAGGAAGGTGGGTAAAGGCAAGCAACTTTTTCTTGACGGCCTTAACAGATAGAAGGCAATCACTAGTCTAGGGCCCTCGCTCAGGCTGGCAACTATTTCCTCGTCCAGCAATCCCATTCGGACAATAAGGGAGAGCTCTTAATCTGTCTTTTATACCACGAATCGCCTTTTAGAGAAAAAGATTGTAGTAAGGTCTTTCCCTCACCAGTCCCATTTTGGATTCTTTTGACTATTGGGATAATACCTTTACCTTTCCCGTGCATTCCTTGCCCAATTCTTATACTATTGATCAAACGGAAGAAATTCCATTTTCTATTTCATAAGGGTCACCTATGCCTATTCTGTGCTGCTCTATGATTCATTTCCTCACTCCGAGATAGCCTTTGAACCCCTTCTTCTGAACTTGAAACACACACGCCTTTCTTTATTATTATATTATTATTCTCTTAGCTTGCCTCACTTGACTCGAGATAGCCTATCACTCTCTAAGATACAATAGAAAGTGCTTGAGAAGAAACTGTGAGGCAAGACCCTAATGAATAAAAATAGAAGGTGGCTGAGTTATTAGCTACCATAAGCGCTCAAATTCCTTCATCCTTATTTATTGCCCTGGCTGGCTTCTATAATCGATCAACCCCTGGCACAGTTAGGTTTTGATCGGAGGCCATCCTGGTCTGCAAGACCCAACACAATTATTCATCATTAAAAAGATGAAAAAGGTGTTGCCGAAAGCTTAACCTCTTCCATACGGATGCTACAACCGCTATCACTTTGGTTGCCGGAGGGGAATGGAAGAGAAAGCCTCTCGACGTCTTGTTTGGTAAACGGGATTTTGACCCAGGCGCCGTAGTCTTGCCTAACCATTGGGCCGGGGATGTCAGATGCGAGATCTTTAGTTACTTGTATCGATTTGCCAAAGTATGGTTAGATACAATGCGCTGGCAACCTCAGCTTGCTTGGTAGGATGGGAGTGAAGGTCGAAGGAGCAGAATCAGCTGTTGGAGCGGAAGTGTGAAGTTAAGGTTGGTATGAGGTATGATGTAGTGTGTTCTGGGTATTTTTGTGTAGCATCAGACGAAGGAAATAAAAAATGTAAAGAAAGTTAAAGGTCTTAGTTCGCCGAGTCTTAGGTCTGATGAGGCTTTCACTAAGGCTTCTTGTTCAGCTGGTTGTGTGTGTAATCCTGTATGAGAGTAAGCTTGCTCGAAGATGGCAAGTCAAAGACTGAGGGTGCACCAGGAATAATGGTAGAGAAGTCAGCCGCATATTGAATAACGGTGAGGTGGTACGCTTAAACAGTCGCTACTGTTCGGGTAGAGTAGTCAGCGGTAGTGAAAGGTAAGCAACCTCTTCTAGCGGTGAGGAAATGAACAGCAAAAGGGTTAAACAAACAAGGAAATAAACGGGAAGTTATGGCCTTCCTCGACTCGGGGTCAGATTATAACTGTATTCGCCCGGAATTGGTTCAAGCAGTATTTAGGTAAAAATGCTGCGAGCACGCTAATGCCATTGAGAGATAAGAAAGGGGTGCGCCGCTCTTTCTCATTCTGTGCTAAAAGAGAGAAGGGCCAACAGCTCTACACCATGTAGTCTTAGCTTATTCAAGCATATCTGATCGGTCGTCCCTTCTGTAGATAGCTAATCTATGGTCTGAGACTCATCGATGTTTATTGATACACGAGTTAAACACTTGGGGAAATTCCATCACCAACGGGGACATAGATGCCCAACAATCATACTAGTAAGAACAAACTCTCCCATTGCCTACTTTAATCAAAGTGTTCCTGAAAACGACCTCCTTCGCAGCCTCTCCAAAACTGTGAACACCTTTTCGGATCAGCCCTTGAGGTATCCCAGAAAGGCCATCTAGAGTAGTATTTAGTAGTGAAGACACTCATACACGGCAACTGGGGCTTGGAGGAAAGTCTTTCCCACCATTTGCTTAGCAGACTGATAAGTGCTTGTGCGATATGAAGGCGAAGCGTTCATTCCTTATGTTGAGCATTACTTTTCTCAGTTTTTTAGATTAATATGTGTGTTTTTATGTTACTTTTATGCAGGTAGGGTTGTGAGGCCGAGTATGAAGGAAATGGGCCAATGTGGATCATAATGCACCTATTTTAGAGAAGATCTTGCTAAGGTTCAAACGCGAAGACATAGGACAGGTGTGAGATGCTAGAGTGTGTGCCAACCTCCTCGCATTCGAGTGAGTACATCCATTTGGAGGGGCACAAAGCAGGCACACTCGAGCATTCCATCTTATGCATACAAGAACAAGAACCCCACCAACATATATATCATTGAAGAAGCAAGTGATTCACGACGTGAACATGTGCCCGTTTGCGTTACTCTGATGAAAGTATGGAATTGGGAAGTTATTCAGGTCGAAGACAGCAGCAGAGCACTGTAGCAACACTATAGCAATTACTATAGCAATTACTATAGCAACATTGTTCACAGCCGGCCGAGAAATCAGAGAGACAAAGAATCCACACGGGCATGTGGAAATTATCCACGCCCGTGTGGAAATTCCGCACGGGTGTGTGTACCATCCATGCCCGTGGAGTTGCCCGATTCCAGCCCTATTTCAAGCCGATTCAGCCCCGATTTTGGTATTCTTTTCTCCATCTTTTCCCCAACTTGCGAGAGGGCTTCGTCTAGGGTTTCGAGGAGAATTGGCCAAGGTTTTGGAGAGGTTCTACGTCTTCGACATCGTGATTCCATTAGGAAGAAGGTTGGTAGGGGAGCTTCGATCGAGGCATATCCTATACCGGATGAAGGAATCCTTGGACGATGAGTAGAGGACTTTCCACAAGACCATTGACACGACCATCGAGGGGGTTTCTTTATGGATTCATTGCTTTTACATTCGATTTCTTTGATTGTACTTAGCTCCATGGAGAGCTAAACCCCTAGTGGGTACTTGGGTGATTGTGAACCCTAGGATATATTCGTTTCATTGAACTTCTTTATTATGCTTTCAATAAATTGATGTTTATTGTGAGTTCCAACCTTGAATGCTTGATTGTATGAACATTTCCCCTAGAGTGACACTAGGGTTGAGAGTTCTTGTTGGTAACCTTGTGAGTGAGTGACACACCACGAGTGTTAGACAAAAAGCTAGGTTGGACGAGGGGTTGAGAGGGTGAGTCGAGAGGTATAGGGAGCGTCCCTTTCCCTCCGGACGTGATAGATTCTACCTTCGTTCCTCGAGTTCTTTGCGGCCATAATAGAGTGAATGGTCTAAGGGATGAACCTCCACTTTGGGGGCCCTAGTTGCGCGTGCAATGGAGTGAAGCGTTGAGGTGATCTTAGTATCTAGGGCTTAATTGTGGCTAGGGACCTTCCGCCTGGACCAAATGGTTAGGTCTAAATCTAGGAAGAGATTTATCACTTGGAATCCCTAGAGATCATTGCAACTCTATGCGAGTGCGAGGTGTTGAGATTGTTCGATTTCTCCTCCGGGACATGTATAGAGTTAGGCATAGTTGACCTTAGGTTTGGGACTATGTATGTAAGGATTTCCATGACTCACCATTGCATTGATTAGGAAGTATAATAGAGAGTTCTTGCACTTGAAGCGATTATCCTAGGTGAAACATCATCCGAGTACCCCATTGACACGTCCGAATATGCGTGCGTGAACCGCAAGTGTACGGGTGTCGAAGTAATAATTACCCGGTGAGTCGGGTAGTCGAATCCACAGGGAACGGAAGTACTAGTAATAACCACTTCTCAATTATCTAGTCGGAATCGGGTTAATATAATGGAGTGAACTAATTGCAAGCAAAGCAAACAAGTATGCAAGAAATAAAAGTAGAAGAGTCTCAATCACTAAGGATGAGGTATTCGAGACAATGATCCCCCTAAGATCTTCTTTAAAGCTCAAGATTCACTAAATGCTCTAGAATAGAGTCTAATGAGTCGAGGTAGTCCAACGATAACCAATCCTTGTCTCCAAGCAAAAGGCACTAGTCCCCTACAAGGTCCCGGTGGAGAAATCGACCAATCTCAACACTTCACACCCCATATGACCGCAATATGCTCTAAGGAAACCTAAGAGTGAAACCGATTCCTAAATGTAGATCCAACCCTAATTCCCGGCGAAGGATCCTAACCCCCTACAAGGTCCCCGCGGAGAAATCGAGCAATCTCACGCCTCACACCAAATATGGTTGCAAAGAGAATATGGAATACGGAGATAGGAAACACTCAATCGAAAGGGAAAGGGGGCATTCCTCCATCTCAAGACTCACCCTCTCAACCTTCTTTAATCTTGGAAATCTAACTCTAATGGAGACTTCACACATTAAAGTATTAAATCATGCAATGTAATCAACCACAAGGATTAACAACACTAGCAAGCAATTAAATCACAAGATTAAAACTCAAGACAACTCGGATTAACTAGAAACATTAAGAGAATCAATCCAAAAATATAAATCTTAGGGTTCACATGCCCAAATACCTACTAGGGTTTAGCCCTCCATGGGCCTAGTTACAAAACAATAATCAATACAATGAAAAGCAATAAAACCCATAGAGAAAACCCCCTCGAATTCGCGCGGATTGGCCTTGATTGGTAGTTCTACGTCTTGAAGGATTCCTCTCCGAAGCTAGGTTGCCAATGGCTCCCCAAAATGCTATGACGTCGAAGGAATCTATCAAAGTTGGTGAAGAACTCCCTATCAATCGGTGAAGACCTTCTCCTCAAACCCTAGCCGTCTCTCTCTCAATGTCTATGCTCAAAGCTCCGCAAAAAGTCCCCTTAGAATCGGCCAAAAGGTGTATTTATAGCCTCAGCAGCGTCTCTCACGTGCCCCCCAGCGCCCGCGTGGATTTTTCCAGCGCCGTGAGCTGCAGGAATTTCCACGCGGTCGCGGAATTTCCGCGCGGGCGCGTGAGCGATGAGTCGCTACGATGATTTCGCTGATTTTCTGCACTAGCGATAAACATTCTCCTCTTAAGGCCACACGATCGGGCACACGATCATATGGTAAGCTATACGGCTTTTCCTTCATCAATGCGTCTTGAAAGGTCTTGAAATCTTTACAAAGAGGAGGAATGTGGAGACATGGCTGCCTTTGTGCCCTTCCATTAATAACTTGGCTTGCAAAAAAACTATGGAAGTTGGCACACATCTCCTCATACACGAACTCCTCTTGTGTCTTCCAACTTGATTTGTACAAGAACTCCCAATATTATGCCATAATAGCCTATCTTCGCTCCCTTTTTGAAATCCCAATGCCTTCACAACCTATATGCATAAAAAGAACACCCAATACACGAAAATGAGACATAAACCATATAAAAATATGATGCTCAATGTATGTAAAAAACATGCATAAAAAAACATGTTCACTCAAGCACTTATCAAACTCCCCCACACTTAAGCCTTTTGCTTGCCCTCAAGCAAAAATTAAACATTAAACTCATGGGAATAAAAGAGAAGTGATTGGCCTTAGGTTCACCAAGAAGGTACAAGAATGAAATTCTAAAGTTATGGAGAAAAATAAAAACACTAGACAAAAACAATCAATGCCCTAGCAAACAATCCAATAAAAAAATGAATATCATAAAATCCGAATGCGTGTGTGTGTGAAAAGCTCAACTCATGTCAACACTATGTCCACTACTAAATTCTTATTAACATGGGACTTATTTATAAAGCGGAAAAGAATAGGTAGTAGCTTCACACAAACTCTAAGGTAGCCCTTTCCCAAGATGCCTCCCGAGTGGCTTTCACACTTTTCGAGGTGGTAGCTCTTTCTACCGAGGATGGTAGCTTTCACACATCCCATGAGATAGCTCTTTTCTCTCATTAGGGGCATAACAAGTATCCGACTTATGAGAGTAGCTACATACACCATGGGTGGTAGCTCTTTCCACACCCTATGTACAAACAACAAACAATTTCCATTTCTTTTTTTAAATTTTTCTGATTTTTTTGTTTTTTTTTTAAAAAAAAAAACTAGCACACTAAAGTCCCAAACATAATGAACTAGAGTCTTCATAGGTCTAATGAGCGAGAAAAAGTGCACAAAAGGGCAATCGGAGAAAAAAATATGCAAGAAAAAATTGGATGAAAAACTAAAGCATGATAAAAATCTAATGTTCACAACCTCCAAAAAAACTAAGAATTAAACTCTTAACCCTAAGGTGAACCTTCATTAGCAACAAGAGCATGCTCATGAAAACACAAGTATAAGTCATGTATAAAAGTGAACCCTCCCCCACACTTAAGATGTACATTATCCTCAATGTACACATGTAAGCACAATAAAATAGTATTAATGAAAGCAACATGTGTGCGGGAATGCAATTAAAACAATACTCCCCTGAATCCCTCATGGACATTTGGTGAAGTCTATCTCAAGGGGAGCATTATAGCAGTTGTGAAGCTCACACGACCATGGAACAAAAGCACATGATCGTGTCTATGACTAAAAACATCAACAACATCACTCTCAAGGCCAAGCGCACGGAATACAAGGGGTTCGATGAAATCTCAACAAAAATAGAAAAGGGAATACGAATGCAAACAAATATCAAAAGCGAAAGCATAAAAGATAACTCTCGGAATGTGAAACCTTTACGAGCACAAAAAAATCCACAAACTAAAGATGAAACACATAAAAAAACATAAAAATGATAAAAAGTCTCATGAATGTGCGCCTCAAGCGTCGGCATCTGGAGCTGAGTCTTTGAGTCTTTGGCGACGAGACTGATACTGAAGCGGATGAGACCTCCTCGTCGAGTACTGCTGAATACGATCAAGTCTCTCGAGAATCCGCACTTTTGGTTCTCCAAGATAGTATGCAGCGAGCCTCGAGTCGAGCCAGGGCTCGTGTACTCGGCGGGTAGATGACTCTGGATCGGGTGGATGCTATCGGTCTTGCCTCGGTGATCACGGGCTCGGTGCGGATGGTGCCTCGCATGGCTTCGACCCAGGGCTCCTCGTCGTCATCGAGAGGCGACTCCACTAGTCGCGTATCCACTCGAGCACTGTCGTCTCACAATGCCCATCAAGCGGAGAGTAACCAAACCCAATGGTATTGAGCTCGATCCCTCTCCTCGCCCACGACCGAGGCGGATCGGACCCATCTTGAACATAAGGCAGGTGATATAGGGTCCGCTGAACAATGCTCCCAACCGTAGGTACTCACTCTGATGGCGAAAGTAATCGGCGACCACAAATCCTAGGTGGAGAGGGACTCCATGGACCATGGAATGGAGGTACAGATACATCTGTGAAGTGAACGGTACCATCTCCCGACATCAGCGTTGGGGTGAGCTGCGTGAATGTGCACATCGCCGGTCGGTGAGGCAAAGAAGACGGCTGGAGAATGTTGACGGCCGCCACAGCAGCAACCACGTAACT
>NC_052479.1:5708485-5737967 GCF_009730915.1 Dioscorea cayenensis subsp. rotundata
CATCCAAATACACAAGTTACCTTAAGGTTCACGGCATCCGGTGACAGGGGTCTACTACATCTATACAAACAAATACAAGCTTAACAAGTCCATGAAAACAACTACAAATGGCATAAGAAAACTACCTCAAACAATAGAAGTAGGAGAAAAACAGCAAGCTAGGTGGAAATGCCCACAGGGACTTGTGAAGGGGTGGCATACCTAAGTAAATCTACAACACCCAAGAAGAGATTGATGAAAGATCTGCAAAACCCGAGGCTTCTCCCGATTTGATTTCCCTTCTCCAAAACAGTGTGATCTTACCTCCTAAAGACTGGTGTCGGCTCAATCCCAAAACTCCTCCCTTGCCCTAGAAATCGGTTTCATTTATATCCCATCGAGTCGTGTGGGAATCCATGCGGGCGCATGGAGCCCGTGAGGATTCCACAGATGTTTTTGCTGATATTTTCGCTTTCTGGTGCGAGTATTATGAATTTCTAGCAAACCTCATGACACCCATGCGGCGCAGGTGCCCATGAAACTCAACCAAATGCCCGCGACAACAATGACCTGTCTGGCCTACGATTGCTGCTACGGTCTTTGGGACCCCAAAATACCGTTTTGGTGTCGAATTCATCGATTTACATTTTGAGCATCGTTCGACTCATTTAAGACCTGCAACACGAAATAACCAATTTAGACATAAAGCGGGCATCAGTGCGTTAACATGTTCACAAATGATACCGCGATTAATATATATAAAAATACATACATTTGGCGTTTATCAAACGTCCCACACACCTAAGCATTTGCTTCCAAGCAAACACACATGAAAAAAGAATAAGGCGGAATGATAAATGACTAAGCGTGTGACCTCAGCTCAAATAGTAGAAGAACCACCGAGGCGCGAGATGAAATGAAATCAAGAAAATGTGTTGCCCGATAACTTACACTGGTGAATAAAGTCATGGTCCTCTAGAGTGCTTTCCTCGTGAGGTGTGTAAATACTTCATCCTAAGCTCCCTCTTCCAAGCCACATTCAATGACTACCGGTGTTGAAATGTTAAAGATGCCCTCGATAGCCGAGTTAAGAGTCCTTAGGTCCCGCAGTCGACACTTCAATTTCTAAGTGAATGCATGAAAAGAGTTCAAGAGAATACAGACCTTTTTTTTTTTTTTTTTTTTTTTTTTGAGTCCACTTCACGTAGGCGCACAAAATAACTTATAATCTTTCATAAGGATGCACATGCTGATTGGGCACAAGCCGCAACCTACTTGATTCACAGGTCTACATAAATTTGCTTTAAATTAGCGGAGAATCAAGACATAGACTCTTTTTTTCATTTTTTTTTTAGATATCAATTATACATGTCCCCTGAGCACTTTCTATAAAAACTTCACTTAGGGATAAAACAAAATGAACAAAAGAACCAAAAGCTCTTAAAAGACCATTGAGGGATGAATTTACCACTCTAACACTTTAAATCAAAGTAGTGGAGTTGGTTTCGGCAAACAAGGTAGAAAGTACTTGTCGTCAAAGGCTGCAAGAAAACACTAGAAAGAAAACATGACTTCCTTATAGCACAAATAACACTACTGACTCACATTACTGTCGTTTCATTCAAGCCGGAGGTTCTTAACAATAAATCCCTCATAGCTATATCACCGGTGAAGTAAGCATCGCAACTAGCTATCCCCATCCCCCATCACCTAGAATTGTACATTGCCCCTCGATGTACACCTGTCGCCAGAACATGGTGTAGAATTCATAATAATTAAATAAAGCATGAAAAGGGAAGGAAAAGAGACCCCATTTGGTTGATGAAAGAGTGTTCGGTGAAAGCATCATTGCAAACAACGCTAGCAAAGGGAAAGGAGAAGAGGCAGACAATCCATGAGAAGTCCTGGCAAAATAAATAAATAAAGACGATCGACACTAAAAAGAGAATCAGGGAAAGCATGCATAATAGTCAAACATAGAAAGTACTAAAGCTAGCGGGAAAAAGAACTCAAAGCTAACAAAGGGTTCAACTAACAAGACAAAATAACACAAAGTACATGAAAACTGAAGTCAGTAGTCGTGCTCCCTAAAAGCGGTGGTGCTCGTCAGCAGGTCGGTGGTGCTAAGGATGTGGTAGCCACGAGGTGGTGCCCGGGAGGATGAAGAAGACCCACGACGAAGAAAGGACTTGGCATATCGCACTTGGCATCTCGGTGTCTCGGCCCTAGTCTCTGATGTCCTTGGCGAAGCAACTAGCCGCAGATCTCTGAAGGCTGAGCTCAATGAGGTGGCCGCCTCTTGGCTCGAGACTCGAGGCGTGGTGGAGAAGTGGTGATGCGCTCTGTAGGTGAGTATCGAATAATGGTATATGTGTCACCCGCGTTTTTCCTCACCATCCCCATGGAAAACATAGTAGCCATCCCCAAGGGTGAAAATCCACCAACATGTAAATCCGGTGCTCAATCAAACCCATACCTCGAGATCATACGTATGATAAATGGCCCAACAAAAATAGATCCAAGGCGTGTCATAAGTACGCGATGGACAAACAACTCAGCGAGGTGACCAAGGTGGATGAATGATGTCTCCAATGATGCTGATATAGCATGAGGTAAGTCGACAGTGATTACCCGAGTCCACTTGCGACCAGCAATACCTCGACTCAGCGATGGCATGAACATAACGATGTGCGAGGGATTGTGAAGCCCGGGATGCTTTCCTTGACTTATTCTGTGCTGACCAGGAGATAATGTTCCAGACCGTGGTGTGTGTCATGGTGGCGGGAAGAGTCGGTGTGAAGGCGTTGACATCTTTCGGGTATTCGCGAATCCTCATCATACAAGCCAAGAAACAACCCATTGTTAGCCGATGATGGCGTGCATTATTCCAAAGCTTGGAAGGTTATCCCGGATGGTCTCGCTAATTCAATCAGCTAAGGGACCTCCAGGTGAGCTCACATAGAGCCGGATCACTAATTGAGAATTACATCCCCAACCATCATGATTGATTAACTCCGCCACGGTCTCGGCCAAAGCCTAGAACTTGAGGTCATTGCGGTCAATTGTACACGAATGATACCAAAGGGCTGGACCGTAGAGATTATGCATGCCCTATGTTGTGGTAAGGCAAAAGGATGGCACACCACTTGATGCTCGCTCGTCGTCGTGGCGCTTTGTTAGAACTCGCTGATCGGCGTAGCCCTATACCACAGAAGTGATCAAAACCAATATTTTTATGAATACATTCATAGGAGATAACTATATCATCATGGAATTAATGAAAAATTTAAAAAGCACAACAATTTCTATGTGAAGAATGAAAATTTCAGACATTGCTCTAAGTAACTGAAATGCAAGAGTTTCTCCTAGACATCTAGCTTCCCCAAAATTTACAAAATGAAGGAAAAACTCAAAGAAACAAGCATGCCACCCACATCGCAACAGCCAAAATATGTCATTCAAGCTTCAAAAGATAAAGTGAGAACACAATAAAACCAAGTTTGTAGCAAAACCTAGAATTAGGGCTTGAGGCTTGGGGTGATGAGATCTGGCGAAAGCAGTTGATAAAACTCCGATTAAAAACCCAAGAGTGAGTTTGCAAGATGGAGGAGAGGTGATTAGAGAAGAAAAACTATGGTGAAGAAATGAGGTAGAGTGATAGAGAGATGAGAGGAAAACAAGAGAAGAAGAAGGAGGAGAGAGTGGAGAGAGAAAGGGGACAAAACCCCTTTAATGGTGTCGTGACCCATGCAGGTCCCATGGAGGTGCATGGTGCCCGCATGGGCTAGAAAAACAGCACTGAAAGGCTCACGGGCGCCCATGCGGGTGGCGGGCGTCCGTGAGCCTCTCAGAGCCCACGCGACCCAGGTGAGGCCAGAGAGCCTCCTGCAGGCCTCGCGTGGCGCATGGCCCGTGAGACCCAGCAGCCATGAAAAATACTCCTCGCGAAGGGTCTCTTGCGGCGCAATGCCAGTGCCCTCATGAAGGCCCCGGAACATGCCACAAGTGTCCACTGCGGGCCGTATCTGACCCGTATGGACCCGAAAATTGAAAAAGTGGCATGGTTCCTCTGCACACTCAATAAAATACGATTACAACCATTTAAGCGCTCGGATGACAATGAAACACAACTAAACAATACTAATTCAAGGCCAAATACATAGCGAGCAAAAACAAAGCATGAGTTGAGCACGAAAAACATCAACAAAGAAAAATCACGAAAAACTCACAAACATAAGCATTCAACTCACATATATAGAAACTAAGCAACTAAAAAGAAATCACTGAAAAGAAATTTAAAGAGACGAATTTAAAACTTGGGTTGCCTCCGAAGATGTCCTTGTTTAACGTCATTAGCTCGACATACCTTTTTCTTACCTCAAGGTGGATCAAATGGTGAATTACCTCCAAGACCAAGAGAAGTGCTCCAAGATAGGTATGGCTTCAATCGGTGAGCTGTTAACCTTAAATGTACCTTTCTCCGGGATGAGTTATCTCGATGGCGCCATGGGGAAAGACTTTTGAAACTGTGAAGGGTCCATGCCATCTCGATTTTTAACTTCCTCGGGAAGAGTCGTAACCTCAAATTGAAGAGAAGAACCTCGGTCCCCTTCCTTGAAGTGTTTCCATGTTTAATGTGTCGGTCATGATACTCCTTGATCCTTTTCTTGTAAAGCAAGGAGTTTTCATATCTATAGTCCGCCATTCATCCAACTCACTTAGTTGGAACTTCCGCTTATGACCCGATTAATGAGGATCAAAATTCAGTTGTTTAATAGCCCAAAGTATGTTTTATGTTCCAATTCGACGGGTAAATGGCAAGCTTTCACGTGAGACTCAGCCTATAAAGGGTCGCCCAAGAGGTGTCTTACACCTGTCCGGATATGCCCAAAGGGCATCATCTAGATGATCTGCCCCAATCTTTCCTATGCTGACTTACGGATTTCTCCAATATCCGTTTCAATTCACGGTTAGAGACTTCAACTTGCCCACTAGTTTGAGGATGATACGGAGTTCCAACCCTGTGGAATACTCCATATCGCTTCAGGGTGTTTGCAAAGCGAGACTTCATAGAGTGGGTTCCTCTATCGTACGATGATGGCTCTCGGTGCACCAAACTGCGGAGAATAGTTTTTAAAAATTTTTACTACCACTCGTGCATCACTTGTGGGGGATGCCTGTGCTTCAACCCATTTAGAAATATAATCTACAGCTACCAGAATAAACTAATTACCACCGGGAACTAGGGAAGGGTCCCTATGAAATCAATCCCCCACACATGAACACTTCACAAGCTTGGGTCCGGGTTTGTGGCATCTCATCTCTCCTTGAAATGTTTCCAAATCATCGACACCTATCGCAACATTGAACAAACTTTTTGTGCATCGAGAAAGATGGACGGCCAATAGAAACCCGTATCTAGAATTTTTCACTGGTTGTTCGGTTGTATCAGAATGCTCCCGTGAGGACCGTGATGGCAATGCTCAAAGATAGAATACCCTTCCGAATGAGATACACATCTCCTCACCACCGTTGGCGGAAGTTCTAAACAAATAGGGGATCTTCCCGGAGTAATATTTTTATATCGAGTAGAACTTCTTCCGTTGTTGATAAGTCGACCGATCGGGATGTGTCCCTCAGAAAGCAAGATAGTTTGCAAAATCAGTGAACCATGGAATTTCTTCTTCTCTCATTATTTGAATGCTAAACAACTGCTCATCAGAAAACCATCATTTATCTCTTTCTATCCTTGGTGCTCTCCAATGGGATCACAAGGTGCGATAGGTGGTCGGTGACCAAATTTTCAGCCCCGCCTATCCTTAATCTCCAAGTCAAACTCACGAACCAAGAGTACCCACGGATCAAACAAGGTTTTGCATCCTCGTTTGCTCAAAAAGATATTTTTAGAGCATAATGGTGCAGTGAACACGATCGAGCTTTGATAACACTAAATATGAAATGAAACTTGTCAAATGCAAAAACCACAGCAAGCATTTCTTTCTCGGGGGTCGTATAATTCTCATGAGCATCATTCAATGTCTTGCTTGCATAGTAAATAGGGTGGAAATGTCTCCCGACGTTGCCCAAGAACTGCCCCCACTCGCAAAAGTCGCTAGCATCACAAATGAGTTCAAAAGGTAAATTCAATCGGGGACACAATAATCAGGCCTTCAACAAGCTTTTTCTTAAGGGTAAGAAAAGCGATCATGCACTCATCACCAAACTCGAATGCCGCATCCTTCCTGAAGAAGTTTTTGTGAAGTGGTCGTGCAAATCAATGAAAAATCCTTGACAAATCTTACGTAAAACCCTGCATGTCCCAAAAACTCCTAATGGCATTCACCGGCGTTGGGGAGGTAGTCGCTCGATGGTGGAAACCTTGGCCTTATCCACCGCAATTCCTTGTTGTGATATCCTATGACCAAGCACAATGCCTTCCTTGACCATAAAATGACACTTTTTCCCACTGAGAACCAAGTTGGTTTCCTCACATCTGGCTAAAACCCGTTCTAGATTTTTGAGGCAAAGGCCGAAAGAATCACCAAAAACTGAGAAATCATCCATGAAAACCTCCATAATATCTTCCACAAGATCATCAAATATGGACTATAATGCATCATTTGGAAGGTAGTCGCTGCTACATAGACCGAAAGGCATACGAAGGTAAGCAAAAGTACCATAGGGGCATGTGAAAGTTGTCTTCTCCTGGTCTTCTGGGGAAATTGGGATTTGAAAGTATCCGGAGAGACCATCCAAGAAACAGTAATATGAGTGCCCTGCTAGTCGTTCAAGTATTTGGTTAATGAAAGGCAGAGGGAAATGATCTTTTCTAGTAGCATCGTTGAGTTTTCTGTAGTCTATGCACACCCTCCAACCTGTGAGCGTTCTAGTGGGGATTAATTCATTTTTTTCATTAGTGACCACCGTCATCCCCCCTTTTTTCGGCACCACCTGCACTGGGCTCACCCACTCACTGTCAGAGATAGGGTAAATGATGCCAACATCAAGAAGTTTGATCACCTCGCTGCGTACTACTTCTTTCATATTAGGGTTGAGCCGTCTCTGGGGTATAGCTGTTGGCCTATGATTATCTTCCATGAGAATTTTGTGTGTACAAAAGGAAGGACTAATCCCCTTAATATCTGAAATCTTCCACGCAATTGCTATTTTGTGCTTTTTTAACACACTCAGAAGGTCAGATTTTTGCTTAGGGGTCAAGTCCGAGGCAATGATGATTGGAAGTTTTGATCCCTCTGCCAGAAATGCGTACTCCAGGTGCTCGGGTAGCGGCTTCAGTTCTAGATCCGGGGGTTCCTCAATTGATGATTTTAATCCCCCAAACTTCCCAAAATCAAAATCTTCGAATCCTCTATACTCATCATCCGTGGAGCTACCACTATCCATGCACTCTTCTATAGTGTGAATCTCGCGACCACGATGACCCCGAGTCACTTCCCCCATGAGATCTATTTCTCTTCATCTCGCTGAACTAGTACACCAGAGTTATCAGACCTGTTCCTTTCCTCCTCGACGATGGGGTTGGAGGGAGGACAAGTGGAGTAAGCTCAACTATTGGCAACACATTGTTGGTCTTCGCTAATCGCGCTGAATAGGTCCTGCACATCAAGTTCTTCCAAAGGTACAGTTCTAGCCACACGGTAATGCTCAGACCATCTACAACTATCAAGAATGTGCGTACTAATCATCCCTTCTGGTTCAAGTGCCACTAGAGAATCACGTAGGGAATTCGAGTATGGAATATGCAGACAGGAAGCATCACCCCAACTGCTGGCTGAAAACATGATTGTAGTGGATAATGAATAACTAGAAAATGTTAAACAAAAAGAACTATTTAAAAGCAGAAAATAATTTCGAATAAAATAAAAAGGAACAAAAGTGCAAAATAAAAGAAACAAATGTACAGAATTAAAGAAATAATGGCTAAATCAATAAACTCTAAGTTTACCGAGTATTCCTTGTGGGTCCCAGGCAATGGCGCCAAAAACTTGATGAGCGATCCGCAAGTGCACGGAGTCGTCAAGTAATACCCCTCGTGCGAGCACGAGAGGGTCGTATTCCCTGGGCCCAAGAATCTACTCTTACTTCCTCTTTGCGTATTGTCTAGTCGAATGATTCGAAGGGTTTCTCTAATCTATTACTTGAAATAAAAGAACTTCAAATGGAGTCTATGATAAGGTAGGGGTATAAAATCAGGGGAAAGAAATGGTCACGGATGCGGATTCCCTAGGGGCTACTAAAGTGCAAAGGATGCTAAGAATGTCATGCAATTGAAGGTTTGGACCTAGAGATTTCCTAAATTAGATCAACCCGATGGTCACGGCAATTAACCCCTAATCCGGTATAAGTATTGACACAGAATTTCTTCTGATCAAATCCTCATATGATTGCATTAACAAGTGGGGAAATCCCTAATTAAGGCCGGAACACAACTTGGTCTAGCCCTAATGGTGGAGGGGTCACGAATACCCGATGGTCACGGGCGTATTCGCACATGAATCCCTTCCAAACTTGGCGTGTCTAGTACAAGGGCGATGGTCATGCTACCAAGTACAACCTAGCAGCTTGGTTTTACGAGAGTTCTCATGTAAGCAACACATCAAATGCACCAAGAATGAATCACAAATACACAACAATTGCAATAGACAAAATTAAATCATCCAAATACACAAGTTCACTCAAAGGTTCACCGGCATCCGGTGACCTTGGGGTCTACTCGTCCATGCAAAAAAATACAAGCAACAAGTCCATGAAAACAACTACAAATGGGATAACTCCCTCAAACAATAGAAGTAGGAAGACAAGCCAAGCTAGGTGGAAATACTTCCACTGACCCCGCGATGGGGGTGGCTTCCCTCGTCGTCTACAAACTCCCAAAGAAGAGATCGATGAAGATCTAGCCAAAACCGAGCTTCTCCCTTTGATTTCCCTTCTCCAAAACGTGTGATCTTGCCTCCTAAAGACTGGTGAAAATCGGCTCCAAGAACTCTCCCAAAAACTCCTCCCCTTGCCCTAGAAAAATCGGTTCATTTATATCCCGTCAGTCCATGCGGGCGCATGGAGCCCGTGAAGTTCACAGCCAAATGACCAGAAAACATGCCGGTGCTACGATGACTCGACTACAGGGTGTTTTTACTCCGATATTCCCCGCTACAGATCTGAGTATTGAGAATTTCCAAACGAACCTCACGGGCACCCATGCGGGCACATGGAGCCCGTGAAACTCAAAAGCAAAATGCCCACAAAGCAAGAACAATGACTCGCTACAATCTGCTACATGCTGCTGCTACAGTCTTTGGGACCCCAAAAATGTCTGTTTTTGGTGTCGAATTCATCCGATTTACATTTTTTTGAGCATCGTTCGACTCATTTAAGACCTGCAACACCGAAATAACCAATTTAGACATAAAACGGGCATCAATTCGTTAACATATTCACAAATGATACAAGATTAATACATATAAAATACATACATTTAGGCGTTTATCAACATTCTACATGCTTGTATGGAAATTCCACAGGGGCGTGTAAATAATCCATAGGCCCATGTGGATGCCCGATTCTAGTACTATTTAAGCCGCGATTCAGCTCAATTTTTGAGGACATCTTTCTCCTACTCTCCAACTTTTTTCTATCTTTTAGGAGGCTGTCGACTAAGTTTTTGAGAGGCTTTTGGCATGTCTTTGGAGTGGTCCTAAGGATTCAACACCGCGCTTCTCTTGGAAGAAGGTTATTGGGGGAGCTTTTGTTGGTATCGATCCCGCGAGGTGTGCCCTAGGTTGGACAAGGGGAACTTTGGAGAAGAAGAGCCTACTCCACAAGACCATTGACATGAATACCGAGGGGGTTTTCTAATGGATTATTTGTTTTCACTTTTGATTTCATTATTAATTTTATCATGCTCCATGGAGAGCTAAACCCCCTAGTGGGTACATGGATTTTGTAAACCCTAGGATGTTTTTTTTTCATTGACTTTTTATTATGCTTTCCTTAATTGATGTCTCTAATTAAGTTCTAATCTTGAAATCTTGTTGAATGATTTCTCCCTTAGAGTGACACTAGGGTTGATAGACCATCTTGTTAACCTTTATGGATGAGTGACACACCATGAGGGTTAGACAAAATAAGGTTGGAGAGGGTTGAGAGGGTGAGTTAAGAGGTAGCGGAGCGTCCCCTTTCCCATCCGATATGATTTATCCTACCTCCACATTCCAAGAGTTCTTTGAGGTTATAGTAGAGTGAAGGACTAAGGGATGAACTCCACTGGGGCTTAGTTGCACGAGCAATAGAATGAAGCGTTGAAGTGACTTTAGCACCTAGGGCTTAATTGAGACTAGGGATCTTTCACCTGGACCAAAGGGTTAGATCTACACATAGGAATAGGGTTTATCACCTGGAATCCCTAGAGTGTCTTACAACTTTACACAGTGTGAGGTGTTGAGACTGTTTGATTTCTCCGCTGGGGCATAGTGTAGAGTTAGTCATGGTTGACCTTAGGTTTGGGACCATGTATATTCAAGGATGTTCACTACTTATTAAGCATCAATTAGGAGACATAATAGCTGGTCTTGCACTTGAAACATTAGTCCTAGGGGGAGCATTATTTGAGTACCCCACTTCTATCGATTGTCTTTTCTCTCACTTATTTGTACCAACTCTACACTATATCCCTGTCTCAACACCTCACACTATGTAAAGTTGTAAGAAGCTCTAGGGTTTTGAGAGGCTTTGGCAAGTCTTTGGAGTGGTCCTACAGATTCAACACCGTGCTTCTTGATAAGTGCTTGTGCGATCAGAATGCGAAGCATTCATTCCTTATATTGAGCATTACTTTTCTCGGGTTTTTACACTAATATGTATGTTTTTATGTTACTTTCATACAGGTAGGGTTGTGATCCCGATTATGAAGGAAATAGTCCAATGTGGATCATATTGGACCAATTTTGGAGGAAATCTTGCTAAGGTTCAAACGCGAAGACATAGGTCAGGTGTGAGATGCTAGAGTGTGCGCCAACCTCCTCGTATTCGAGTGGGAACATCCATTTGGAGGGGCACAAAGGCAGTCACATTCTAGTATTCCCACTTATGCACATAGAACAAGAGCTCCACCAACGTGTACACCAATGAAGACGCAAGTGATCTACGATGTGAACGTGTGCCCGTTGCGTTACCCCCATGAAAGTATGGAATTGGGAAGCTATTAAGGTCGAAAACTATAGTAGAACACTGTAGCAACATTATAGCATATACTGTAGCAGCACTGCCCACAGCCGGCCGAGAAACCAGCAAAACTGAGAATCCACACGGGCGTGTGGAAATTATCCACGCCCGTGTGGAAATTCTGCACGGGTGCGTGGAGCACCCACGCCCGTGTAGTCGCCCGATTCCAGCCTTATTTAAAGCCGATTTAGCCCCGATTTTGGGATTCTTTTCTCCATCTTTTCTCCAACTTGAGAGAGGGCTTTGGCTAGGGTTTCGAGGGGTATTGGCCAAGGTTTTGGAGAGGTTCTATGGCTCCGACATCATCATTCCTTAGGAAGAAGGTTGGTAGGGGAGCTTCTGTTGAGGCGTATCCTATACCGGACAAGGGAATCCTTGGACACGACATTCTATTTGTTTGATTGTACTTAGCTCCATGGAGAGCTAAACCCCTAGTGGGTACTCGGGTATTGTGAACCCTAGGATGTATTTTTTTCTTTGAACCTCTTTATTATGCTTTCAATAAACTGATGCTTATTGTGAGTTCCAACCTTGAATTCGTGATTATATAAACATTTCCCTTAGTGTGACACTAGGGTTGAGAGTTCTTGTTGGTAACCTTGTGAGTGAGTGACACACCACGAGCGTTAGACAAAGCTAGGTTCGAGAGGGTTGAGAGGGTGAGTCGAGAGGTACAGGAGCGTCCCCTTTCCCCTCCAGCGTGATAGATTCTACCTCTGTTCCTCGAGTTCTTTGCGGCCATAATAGAGTGAATGGTCTAAGGGATGAACTTCCGCTGGGGCTTAGTTACGCGTGCAATGGAGTGAAGCGTTGAGGTGATCTTAGTATCTAGGGCTCAATTGTGGTTAGGGACCTTCCACCTGGACCAAAGGGTTAGGTCTATAATTTGGAAGAGATTTATCACTTGGAATCCCTAGAGCTCATCCCAACTCTATGTGAGTGCGAGGTGTTGAGATTGTTCAATTTCTCCTCCGGGACATGTATAGAGTTAGGCATAGTTGACCTTAGATTTGGGACTATGTAATTAAGGATTTCCACGACTCACCATTGCATTGATTAGGAAGCATAATAGGGTTTTTGCACTTGAAACAATTATCCTAGGTGGAGCATTATCCGGGCACCCCATCTTTATCGATTGCCTTACCCCCTTCTTTACTTTTGCTCTCTTACTTGTTGCTTTTACTATTGAGAATTGAATCATTGTCACACTCATTATCATTGATCATTTACATAGCTAAAAATAGAATTAAGTATTTTTATTCCCTACTCCCTGTGGATTCGATACATGCTCACCCAGGATTATTACTTCGACAAACCCGTGCACTTGCAGGATATACGAAAGGGGACCTTGTCAAGTTTTTGGCGCCGTTGCCGGGGAGCTAGGTCTTTAGAGATACTTTGCACTTGTTTTCTTAGCTATTTCACCACACATTCTATTTCACGTCTTCTTATTCTATCATTTTTCTGATTTTCTCTTTCTTTCTTTTTGGTGCAGCTCCAGGTTATGACCCGAGGGAATCCATCAATATTGATTGAAGGAGACCCTGAGCTTGAACGTACAGTTAGAAGAAAAGCGAAAGAACCTGTGCAAGATCAGCATAATTCAGCTGATTTGGAAGGAGAGGAATCTAAAAACATGACAGAATAGAATGAGCAACAGCGAACAATATCCGACTATGCCAGTCCCCCTATTACAGCTCAGAACTTCGAGCTAAAGCCGGTATTCATCCATATGCTGTAGCAGTCTGCACAATTCAATGGTTTGGCCGATGAGGATCCAAATAGTCACATAGAGAGCTTTCTCAAGGTGTCTGATATGCTGAAGATAAATGGGGTGACGGATGATGCCATCAAATTGAGAGCCTTCCCATTTTCCTTGAAGGGGAGAGCGAAGCAGTGACTACACTCATTACCTAGAGCATCAATCAATACATGGGAGGAGATCGTAGAAGCTTTTCTAGCCCGTTATTTTCCTTCCAGAAAATCAGCAAAGCTTAGGAAAGAGATCTCGTCCTTTGTTCAGTTGGAATTGGAGTCTCTATTCGAGACATAGGAAAGGTTCAAGGAGCTCCTGAGAAGGTGTCCGCAAGACGGATTCCCGGAGTGGATGATTGTTCAAACCTTTTACAATGGTTTGAACCCAAGTATAAGGCAACTCTTGGATGCGGCAGCAGGAGATACCTTAGGTAGCAAAATTGATGCGGTGGTCGGTCAATTAATTAAGGAAATGGGGTTAAATAGCTACCAATGGAATGCTAGGGAGAAGAAGAAGGTGGTCGGTCTCCATGAAATTGATGTGGTAAACTCATTGGCGGCGCAAGTAGAGAGTCTTAGTAAGAAGCTAGATCTCGTAGCTTCGAATAGAGTTGTAGCCGTGACCAATTGCACCGGTTGTGGTGGAGGACATGCTCCCTCCAATTGCCCGATCGTTATTGCTGATGTTTCTTCAGTGGAAAACATTGACTTTGTAGGTAATGGCATGAGACCTCAAGGGAACCCATATAGCAATACTTACAATTCAGGGTTGGAAGAATCATCCCAATTTTTTTCATGGAGTAATCAAGGACCACAAAAGGCCATGGGGCCACCGGGTTTCCAACAACAATAACAAGCCCCTCAAGTGGAAAACAGAATTTCAGGCTTGGAAACCCGAATGATGGATTTAGAGAAGCACTTGGCTAGATTTGTTCAATCCGCAAATACACGGTTTGAATCGACCGAGGCTACACTTCACAACCACACCACCTCTTTGCACAACCTTGAAAATCAGGTGGGGCAAATTGCAAAGTCTCTCTTCGAAAGGCCACATGGAAGTTTACCAAGCAATACGGAAACCAACCCTAGAGAACATGTGAAGGCGATAACTTTGAGAAGTTGTCGTGAGGTTGAAGGGAGGCCTCCGAGTGAGAAGCCGAATAAACACGCATCCGAGGTTGTAGAGGTTGAGGAGGGAGCAAAGAAAGAGAAAGAGGTGGCATCCCCACCTTTCAAGCCAAGAATCCCATATCCTTCTAGATTGAAGAATGACCAAAGGGATGAACATGATAAGAAGTTCCTCGAGTTTATTCAAGCAACTCCACATCAACATTCCTTTTGTAGAGGCATTAGCTCAAATGCCTAAGTATGCGAAAGTTCCCCGAAAGACTTGTTGACTAACAAGAGGAAGTTGGAGGAGAGTGCTTCAGTGGTGCTTGATGCTTCATGCTCGGCGGTGCTGCAAAAGAACATCCCGAACAAGAAGAAAGACCCAGGAAGCTTCATCATTCCGTGTAACTTCGGTAACTTAGGTGAGGAAATGGCACTGGCAGATTCAGAGGCAAGTATCAACGTCATGCCATACACTTTCTTCCAAAAGCTAGGCTTAGGAGAGCCTAGGCCTACTCAGATGACTTTATAATTGGTGGACCGAATGGTGTGACAACCGAGAGATATCATTGAAGACGTGCTTGTCAAGGTGGGCAAGTACATTTTTCCGGTTGACTTTGTAGTGGTAGATGTCGATGATGATGCGGATGTACCCTTGATACTTGGGAGACCGTTCTTGCGGACTTCTACAGCATTGATTGACATGGACTGCGGAGAGCTCACATTGAGAGTTGGAGATGACAAACTCACTTACCGCCTTGCTGAAGCCATGCGGTATTCTCTCAATTTTGATGAGACTTTGTATTTTCTAGACACTACTAATGAGCTTGTTGATGAATACATGTAGGAAATGTTGAACCCAGATCGATATGAAGGTTTGTTCGACCAAGAGGAGAGCAATGAAGAAGTAATGATGCTTGGGTCGACTGAAGAAGTAACATCTACCCCGGGGATATTGAAGAAGGTGCTCCAGAAAATCAAGAGGGCTAGGAGACGCCATCGAAAATGCTCCAAGACTGTTGGAGATATACATGAACCAAGAAAGTTGGATAAACCATTGCTAGGCAATCTGAAGCCCGATAATACACCCTCTACCCTCAAGAGACTTTGCTCATCATGCTTTCAAGTCATGGGTAAGAGGGTGACTTTCATTCATGAACCCCCGTGAGGAAAGACAAGATACGTCAAGCTACGTGATGTTAAACAAGCGCTTCTTGGGAGGCAACCCAAGTGTTTACTGTTTTCTCATCTTTTAGTTTGGTTTGTTTGCATGAATAAATTGTTAAGTGTTGGTGTCATAATTTTTAGATGCTTGCGCTGCGACTTTGTTGTGGATTTTTAAAATTCATCGTATGTTTTATGAGGAATTGGAGAAAGTTTGGTCATTTGAGCTCTATTTCATATTTTTCACTAGTAAAATTTGCATAATAGGGCAGGCTCTGAGTGTGTAAACATGTTCAGAAATTTTTTGCAGAGCCTGCAGATTTTTCTAAGTCATCCAGAGAAAACACACAGGCGTGTGGAATTTCCACACGCCGGTGGGGGTTGCACTACGAGCTCATCCTGAGAAGGCACATGGGCGTGCGGCTACCCCTGTGAACGACAATGCGACTGTCACACGCCCGTGGGTAATTTCCGCACTGGCGTGTGAATTCCTGCAGAGTTGGGTAGATTTTCCCGAGAGCACACAGGGCGTGGACTCACCCCTTTGAGTAACCTTGTTAATCACGCACGGGCGTGGGTAATTTCCGCACGACCGTGTGAAACTCTACAGATGAGTTCTATCCATCCCAAGAAGACACAGGGGCGTGCGGCTGCCTATGTGAGTTTGGCATGCAAATGTCCACGCCCATGGGGAATTTCTGCACGGGTGTGTGAAACAATTAGTATTCTTCTCGGATGTCTAGGGAAGCCAAATGGGGCGTGTGGCTACCACTATGGGTCGGCGGCACGGGCGTGGGTATTTTCCGCACGCCCGTGCAAGAGAAGTCAGAGTCAAAGGAGCGTTTTCATGAAAGAGCACAGGGGCGTGCGCACGCCCCTGTAGTGCTTTTGAAGTGAGGCGCACGGGCGTGGGGAATTTCCACACGCCCGTGTGGATGCACAGAACGCCAAAAGTCATGGGCTCTATTTAAAAGAGGATAGTTCCTCTCCCTCTTCACGATTTCTATTCACCTAAAAACACTCTCACGGTATTCTCCGAGTTCAGAGTGCTAATTTGGTGGGATTTTAGTGAAGTTTTCTGACAGGTTCTTCATTTTCTCACTCCATCGCGTCGAGTAAGTATCATCCTTGCCAAATCATGATTTCTATCGATTAACCTGGTTAATAATGCTTCATTTCTTCAATTGGAAAGACGATTTATGTTTAGAACCAAGTTTGAAATACTATTAAGTTATGTTTTTGGATTGTTGAAGCGTGGCCGTGCGGTTCTCACACCCCATGGATCCACACGGGTGTGCGGAAATTCCACACGACCGTGTGGATTTCTGCAGCATTGGTTTATCAACTTGTTTGATCAATTTCATTTAAATCTTGCAGATTATGGCACCTAGGTCAAAGAAGCAAGCCGATAAGAGACCACATGAGTCATCTCCTGAGCCCGAGGGCATGCAGTTTGTAATTCTAGAGCATCAGGTTCGCTATGAGCGCCTGTCATGGCTCCGTTTTGGGCAGACTCAATTCTTAGACACGACTATATTGCGAGATCTGCAGTAGGTAGATGAGTTTGCTGATGAGATTGAGGATCTCGTTTCAGAAGGTGGTTGGTGGCAGTTGCTGACGATTAGAGAGCCAGTCATCCGAGAGTTTGCACTGGAGGTGCTATCATCATTCGAGTATAATAGATCGTATGCGAGCTTCGACAGTGTGGACACCATTCAGTTCAGAGTATTTGGACACCACCATAGCTTGAGCATTACACAGTTTTCAGTACTACTTGGCTTGTACGAGGAGCCATTCAAAGATACAGAGGAATATGCACGCTATCGATCGACACCCGGAACCTTGACCCCGCAGAGAGCTTACAGAGTGTTATGTGATCAAGGTCTGTACGAGCCGGGGGTGTCTAAGGCCACGTGCCTTTCCCGACCTACATACAGATACTTGCATGCCATTATGAGTAGGTCGGTGAATGGGTGTGGTGATAGCACTGGTGTCCTTAGTCGTTAGGAGCTACTATACTTGTACACGATGTTACAGCGCGTACCGATTCACTTAGGGCACATCCTGGCAGAGTACATCAGACATCATGGACACTATGCTAGACTGGGAGCGACCTTCTCGGGCCCCTACATTACGAGATTAGTGCTGGGCATGGGTCTCTTTGATTCGATTCGCGGGGTCAAGAAGATGAGTGTACCTGTTCCCCTGAGTCTAGAGACTATTCGGTTGATGGGCATGGTCCGCAGGGTTCGGATAGGGGTTTTTGCTTTAGTACTACCAGCTCCATAGATAGCCGATGATAAGGGTGATGAAGCCGATGCTTCTCAACCAGCTCCCGAGCCTCAGCCAGCAACGATGAAGACCGAGGCATCTCTAGTAGCAGAGGAGCCACCCCAGTGTGTATGTTTTCACCATCTCGAGCCAATGATCTCTTTGAGAGGCTCGAGAATGTTATAGGGGTGGTCTGAGCTGATGTTGCCGAGATTAGGGCTACGCAGGCTACTCAGTACACAGAGTCCATGGCACATTTCGACGTGTTATAGCAAATTTTAGAGCGAGACGTCCTCAGGCCCCCTCAGTTCCTCCAGCATCTCCATCCTCGACCCCAGCACCGGTGGACCCACCGAATGTGTCTCCAGCAGCAGCAGCAGTACAGGAGCCTGAGAGCAGCACTGACACTTGACTTCTCCTTTACTTTCTTGTATTTTATTTTATTTTTCTTGTTTTTAGACTTGTTCACTTAGAAAGTATTCTTCTTCTGAGTTTATTTTCATTTTTCGCATCATCGAGTTGTATTCATTGCTTCATCTTTTATATACACTCGAGTTATTTTGTCTTTATTGAGCTTCACTGAACCCCCTCATGTATGCGTGCAGATGGTCTTGTCTTCTTGGGAATTGACACTTAGTCATGGGCACGGCTAAGGTGCTGAGGCACTTGGCCGTGTAAGCCTCTCAACCCGTCGGAACACTACTCCCATGGAATTAGCTTCATCAAATCCAACACTAGGAGTCAGAGGAGTATTGTTTTGATTGGTTCTCCCACATTTGCTTTTGAATGATATATATATTTTGAGTGAGCTTGCATGTGTACATTGAGGACAATGTACAACTTAAGTGTGGGGGGGAGTTTCATAATGCGCACATCTTTTCTATTATTCTTGATTGATATATGCTCACATAGCCAATGGCAGTTCACTTTAGTTGCAATGATTGTATTCTTAAGTCTAGGAGAATTGTTAACATTGAATGTTTTCATGCTCTAGTTCTTGTTGGAATTTATAGGAATTTTTGCCCGATTTACACTTAGTGCACTACTCACTCTTTGAACTCTATTGGAAACTCATGTTCGATGTTAAAGGGACTAGTTAGGTTTATTTTCTTGTGCTAAATTCTAAAAAAAATGGTGAAAATGAAAAGAAGGGACAAAATAGTTTTATTGTTTATTTATGTTTGTTGGGTGGAAAGAGCTACCACCTATGAAGTACGAAGCTACTCTCAAAAGTCGGATACTAGTTATGCCCTAATGAGAGAAAGAGCTATCTCATAGGATGAGTGAAAGCTACCACTCGGGTAGAAAGAGCTACCACCTCGAAAGTGTGAAAGCCACCTTAGCGGTTGTTTTGGAAAGGGATAGCTCAGAGGATGTGTGAAGCTACTACCATCTTTGAAATTGTTGTCACTTTTGTAGATAAATAAGTCCCTTGCACTTAGAACTTTGAGGAGTATACCTTGGGTTGTTTTGATTGAGTTCACACACATACACGAAATTTGGGTTTGTTGTCCTTTTTGATTCAAGTTTTTAGCTAGAGCATTGATTTTTTCGTATTTAGTGTTGAAATTTTCCATAATTGTAGAATACTTTCGTTGTATACCATGGTGAACTTAAGGCCAAGCACTTTCAATATTTTCTTCATTAATGCACAGAATGTTTTAATGTTTGCTTGAGGACAAGCAAAAGCTTAAGTGTGGGGGAGTTTGATAAGTGCTTGAGTGATACAAATGCGAAGCGTTTATTCCTTATGTTGAGCATTACTTTTCTCGGGTTTTTACACTAATATGTGTGTTTTTATGTTACTTTTATACAGCTAGGGTTGTGATCCCGAGTATGAAGGAAATAGTCCAATGTGGATCATAATGCACCAATTTTGGAGGAAATCTTGCTAAGGTTCAAACGCGAAGACATAGGTCAGGTGTGAGATGCTAGAGTGGGTCCCAACCTCCTTGTATTCGAGTGGGCACATCCATTTGGAGGGGCTCAAAGGCAGTCACATTCGAGCATTCCGACTTATGCACATAGAACAAGAGCTCCACCAACGTGTACACCATTAAAGAAGCAAGTGATCCACGATGTGAACGTGTGCCCGTTTGCATTACCCCGATGAAAGTATGGAATTGGGAAGCTATTCATGTTGAATACTGTAGCAGAGCACTGTAGCAACATTATAGCATATACTATAGCAGCACTGCTCACAGCCGGCTGAGAAACCAGAGAAACAGAGAATCCACACGGGCGTGTGGAAATTATCCACGCTTGTGTGGAAATTCCGCACGGGCGCGAGGAGCACCCACGCCCATATAGTCTCCCGATTCCAGCCCTATTTAAAGCCGATTTAGCCCCGATTTTGGGATTCTTTTCTCCATCTTTTCCCCAACTTGAGAGAGGGCTTCAGCTAGGGTTTCGAGGGGTATTGACCAAGGTTTTGGAGAGGTTCTATGGCTCTGACATCATCATTCCTTAGGAAGAAGGTTGTTAGGGGAGCTTCTGTCGAGGCGTATCCTATGCCGGACGAGGGAATCCTTGGACGACGAGTAGAGGACTTTCCAAAAGACCATTGACACGATTATCGAGGGGGTTTCTTTATGGATTCATTGCTTTTACATTCTATTTCTTTGATTGTACTTAGCTTCATGGAGAGCTAAACCCCTAGTGGGCACTCGGGTAATGGTGAACCCTATGATTTATTTGGTTCTTTGAACCTCTTTATTATGCTTTCAATAAATTGATGTTTATTGTGAGTTCCAACCTTGAATGCTTGATTGTATTAACAATTGCCCTAGAGTAACACTAGGGTTGAGAGTTCTTGTTGGTAACCTTGTGAGTGAGTGACACACCACGAGCGTTAGACAAAGCTAGGTTGGAGAGGGTTGAGAGGGTGAATCGAGGAGTGCAGGGGCGTCCCCTTTTCCCCTCCGGGCGTGATAGATTCTACCTCCGTTCCTCGAGTTCTTTGCGGCCATAATAGAGTGAATGGTCTAAGGGATGAACTTCCGCTGGGGCTTAGTTACGCGTGCAACGGAGTGAAGCGTTGAGGTGATCTTAGTATCTAGGGCTCAATTGTGGTTAGGGACCTTCCACCTGGACCAAAGGGTTAGGTCTATAATTTGGAAGAGATTTATCACTTGGAATCCCTAGAGCTCATCCCAACTCTATGTGAGTGCGAGGTGTTGAGATTGTTCAATTTCTCCTCCGGGACATGTATAGAGTTAGGCATAGTTGACCTTAGATTTGGGAGTATGTAATTAAGGATTTCCACGACTCACCATTGCATTGATTAGGAAGCATAATAGAGGGTTTTTGCACTTGAAACAATTATCCTAGGTGGAGCATTATCCGGGCACCCCATCTTTATCGATTGCCTTACCCCCTTCTTTACTTTTGCTCTCTTACTTGTTGCTTTTACAATTGAGAATTGAATCATTGTCACACTCATTATCATTGATCTTTTACATAGCTAAGAATCGAATTAATTATTTTTATTCCCTACTCCCTGTGGATTCGATACCCGCTCACCCAGGATTATTAATTCGACAAACCATGAGGGTTAGACAAAGCAAGGTTGTACAAAGCAAGGTTAGACAAAGCAAGGGGATCTTGTCACACTCATTACTTTTGCACTTGCGGGATATACGCAAGGGGATCTTGTCACACACCATGAGGGTTAGACAAAGCAAGGTTGGAGAGTGTCGAGAGGGTGAGTGACACGTCCGAATATGCTTGTAAACCGCAGTGCATGGGTGTCGAAGTAATAAAATACTCGGTGAGTCGGGTAGTCGAATCCATAGGGAACAGGGCTACTAGTACTAACTTCTTCTCTGCTTTGTATCCTAATGATAAATGGAAAGGTGTGGTGATCTAATGTGCTAAGAAATGAATACCGAAGATGACTATGCAAGGGTTAAATGGATGGAGATCTCAATCAGTAAAAGTGGGGTATTCGGGCAATGCTCCCCCTAGGATTCAGGTATTAGGTACCGGATAAGCAAAGTGTTTCTATGATGAGTAAGTTAAGTCATGGAAATCGAAAAATAATCGGATCCTGCCTCCAGATCACCGATACTAGTCCCCTACGAGGTCCCGGTGGAGAAATCGCTCAATCTCAACACCTCACACCACATATGACCGTAAAACACTCTAGGGATTTCAAGAGGTGTATCCGATTCCTAAAGATTGATCCAACCCTAATTCCTGATGAAAGATCCTAACACACTACAAGGTCCTGGCATAGAAATCTCTCAATCTCACACCTCACACCAAATATGGTTGCATAGAGCTTAGGGAATGGAGATAGAATACACCAATCGCAGGGGAAAGGGGATGCTCTCTATCTCATGACTCACCCTCTCAACCTTCTTCAATCTTGAGATTCTAACCCTAATGGAGACTTCTCTCTCACCAAGGTAACAAATCAAGCAAACCAAATAACCAAAAGATCAATAAGGCAAGAAAGCATTAGACAATCAAGATTAAAACATAATCAAACTAGGATTAAATAGAAACACTAAGCAAATCCACAAAAGATGAGAATCCTAGGGTTCACAAGCCCAAATACCCTCTAGGGTTTTAGCTCTCCATGGAGCAACATACCATCAATGAATGAAAGTACATTAAAAACATAGAAATAAACCCCCTTATATATGAACTGATGGCCTTGATGGAGAGCTTCGACGTCTTGAAGGACCCACTCCGAAGCTAGGTTCACCGGTGGCTTCCTTGATGCTATGACGGAGGAGGAATCAATCAAAGTTGGTGACAAAGCGCCACAAAAGCCGAAAAGACCTCCTCTCCAAACCCTAGCCATCTCATCCCTCAAGAGCCGCACAAAAGATGATAACGAATAGGGAAAAACGGCTATTTATAGGCCTTAGACAGTGTATGTCACGTGCCCCCACGTGCCCATGTGGATTTTCCACGCGCCCGCGTGGGCTGAAGGAATTTCCACGTGGGCGCATGAACTATAATTTTGCTACAGTACTTTTCACAAAACGCGGTCACAACACTCTTCACTTGAGGCCACATGTCCGGGCACATGTTTATGTGGTAGGCTATAAAACTTCTCTTCATCAACGTATCTTTGAGACGTCTTGCAATTTTCACAAAGAGAAGGAAATGAAGATGTGGCTGCCTTTGTGCCCTTCCAACTAGTGAATTCACTTGAATCTTCTTGGAAGTTGATAAGTGCTTGTGTGATATGAATGCGAAGCATTCTTTCCTTATGTTGAGCATTACTTTTCTCAGGTTTCTACATTAATATGTGTGATTTTTATGTTACTTTTTGTGCATGTAGAGTTGTGAGGCCGAGTACGAAGGAAAAGAAGCCAATGTGGATCTTAATGCACCGATTTTTGGAGGAAATCTTGCTAAGGTTCAAAGCGCGAAGACATAGGGTCGGTGCGAGATCCTACGAGTGTGTGCCAACCTCCTCATATTTGAATTAGCACAACCATTTGGAGGGCACAAGGCGGTCACACTCAAGCATTCTGACTTATGCACATAGAACAAGATCTCCACCAACTTGTCTATCATTAAAGAAGGAAAGCGATCCACGACATGAACGTGTGCCCGTTTACATCACCACAATGAAAGTATGGACTCGGGAAGTATTTTTAGGGGTAGATCTTGTAGCGGAAACAAATGAATAGAAATGCGATGGCGACCTTTGTTCACGATCGGTGAGAAAAAGCGGAATTCGAGAGAATCCACATGGGCGTGTGGAAATTATACACACTGCGTGTGGCAAATTCCACATGGGCGTGTGAAAAATCCACGAGCCGGTGTGGTTGCACGATTCGACCCTATTTAAAAGCCGATTCAGCCCCGATTTGATATTCTTTTCTCCATCTTTTCCCCAACTTGAGAGGGTTTCGGCTAGGGTTTTTGAGAGGTATTGGCTAAGGTTTTTGGAGAGGTTCTACAGCTCTCACATCGTCATTCCTTAGGAAGAAGGTTGGTAGGGAGAGCTTACGTCGGGGCGTATCCTATACCCGAGCGAGGGAATCCTTGGGCGACGAGTAGATTACTTTCCACAAGGCGATCGACACTGACTATCGAGGGGGTTTCTTTATGGATTCATTGCTTTTTACATTCTATTTCTTTTGATTGTACTTAGCTCCATGGAGAGCTAAACCCCTAGTGGGTACTTGGGTATTTGTGAACCCTAGGATGTATTTGTTTCATTGAATCTCTTTTATTATGCTTTCAATTAATTGATGTTTATTGTGAGTTCCAACCTTGAATTCTTGATTGTATGAACATTTCCCCTAGAGTGACACTAGGGTTGAGAGTTCTTGTTGGTAGCTTTGTGAGTGAGTGACACGACCACGAGGCGTTAGACAAAAGCTAGGTTGGAGAGGGTTGAGAGGGTGAGTCTAGAGTGCAGGGGGCGTCCCCTTTCACCTCTGACATGATAGATTCTACCTCTGTTCCTCTAGTTCTTTGCGGCCATAATAGAGTGAATGGTCTATGAGATGATTCTCCGCTGGGGCTTAGTTGCGCGTGCAACAGAGTGAAGCATTGAGATGATCTTAGTATTTAGGGCTTAATTGTAGTTAGGGACTTTCCACTTGGACAAAAGGGTTAGGCCTATAATTAGGAAGAGATTTATCACTTGTTATCCCTAGAGCTCATTGCAACTCTATACGAGTGCGAGGTTGAGAGGTTATCTAATCTCTCCTCCGGGACATGTATAGAGTTAGGCATAGTTGACCTTAGATTTGGGACTATGTATTTAAGGATTTCCACGACTCACCATTGCATTGATAATGAAGCATAATAGAGGATTCTTACACTTGAAAGGATTGTCCTCGGTGGAACATTATCCGAGTACCCCATCTTTATCGATTGCCTTACCTCACTCTTTACTCGTACTCTCTTACTTGTTGTTTTTGCTTTTGAGAATTGAATCATTGTCACACTTATCACTACTGATCTTTCACATAGCTAAGAAGTGGATTAAGTGTTTTTATTCCATATTCCCTGTGGATTCGATACCCGCTCATTAGGGATTATTACTTCGACAATCCCGTGCACTTGCGGGATATACGCAAGGGGACCTTTTCAGAAGTTGTCACACATCTCCACCTTTATGAACTCCTATCTTGTCTTGGTCCTTGAATTGAACAAGAACTCCCAACATTGTGTCTTTATAGCCTATCTTCGCATCCTTTTTACTCTTCATGGCATTCAGAACATATATGCATAAAAGAACACCAAATACACAATATGAGATATAAACCATGGTAAAAATGATGCTCAATGCATGTAAAACATATATAAAAATATGTCTACTCAAGCACTTATCAGTGAGTCGAGAGGTAGCTGAGCGTCCCCATTCCCTTCCGATGTGATTTATAGTACCTTCACATTCCAAGAGTTCTTTGCGGTCATACTTGAGTGAAGGGCTAAGGGATGAACTCCGCTGGGCTTAGTTGCGCGAGCAATAAAGTGAAGCGTTAAAGTGACTTTAGCACTTTGGGCTTAATTATGACTAGGGATCTTTTGCCTAAACTAAATTGTTGGATCTACACATAGGAATAGGGTTTATCACCTGGAATCCCTAGAGCATCTTGTAACTTTACAAAGTGCGAGGTGTTGAGACTATTTGATTTCTCCACCGGGGTATAGTGTAGGGTTAGACATGGTTGACCTTAGGTTTAGGACTGTGTTTTGAAAGATATACATGACTCATTAAGCATTAATTAGGAGAAATAATAGTTGGTCTTGCACTTGAAAAAGTAGTCTGAGGGGGAGCATTGCCCGAGTACCCAACTTCTATTGATTGCCTTTCCTCGCACCTATTTGTGCCTCTCGTTCTTGTTTGTTTATTTTTGTTTACATTACATTTCATCAATATAATAATTATTCATCTTCACTTGGTTAAGTATCAATCTTAGTATTTTTATTCCCAACTCCCGGTGGATATGATATCCCACTCATCTGGGATTTATTACCTCAACAAACACGTGTACTTGCGGGTAACACGCAAGGGGTGTTGTCAATAACCACAGCGTAGTGGATAATTTAAACACGGCCGTATGGATCTTTGCAGAAGTGCTCTTCTTCATCCTGAGAATACATAGGGGCATACGGGCCCCTCTGAGCCTGGCTAGAATGTCCACGCCCATGGGGAATTTCCGCATGGGCGTGTGAAACTACTAAAGTTTTTTTCTCGGGTTAGGCAGAGGAGCCACAGGTGCGTTTGTCTGCCCCTATGGGTCGAGCACACAGATATGTCAAAGAGCCACGGGTTTTCTTTAAAATCCATTCATTCTTTTTTATTCTCACACTCCCAATTACTCATAGAACACTCCTAAAAGTTTTCCCGACCTCGCACTGATTGATTTAGAAGTTTACTAGAGTTTTCTGGCCGAATTCAAAGTTTTAACTTCATTTAATCAGTAATCCTTAATTCTATCTTTTCTTCAACATATCTGATTTTAATCAATTAGAATGGTGAATGTTGCTTTGTTCCTATAATTAGATGGCTATTGCATGTTTAGAAAGAGTTTAGAAACGATTCTAATATTTATTGTTGGAGTTTTAGCATGCGGCCATGCGGTATTCACGCCCCGTGGATCCACAAGAGTGTGTGGAATTTCCACACGACCCTGTGGATTTCTGCAGCGTTACTTTATGAGTTTCTTTAATCAATTTTTCTTTAATTTTTATGCGGATATGACACCACGATTGAAGAAGCAAGCTCATAAGCGCCGATGTGAGCCATCCCACGAGGGCAGAGAACATGGGATTTGCTATCCCCGAGCACCAAGTTTGGTTTGAGTGATTGTCGAAAGCTTAGGTTCGGGATGACTCACTTCGAGATCTGAGCATATTGTAGAGATATATAGCGAGGAAGATGAGTTGGCAGATAAGGTAGAGGATCTTGTCTAAGTGGGAGGTTGGAGATAGATTCTTTGTCGATTAGAGAGCACTGCCATCCATGAGCTTACACTCGAGGTGTTGTCATCATTCAAGTTTGACCCGTTCTTATGCTAGATTTGGCGATTATCGGCTATACAATTTAGAGCATTTAGACATCACTACGGCATAGGCGTGACACATTTTTTTCAATCTGGTTGGAACTATGTGAGGAGGCATTTACAGATACTGAGTAGTACGCTCAGTTGACGATAGATTATCCTCGCTCCTTGACCCTGCAAAGAGTGTATGGAATGTTATGCAGTCAGGGTCAGTATGAGCTAAGGGTGTCCAAGTCCACGTGCCTTTCGCGACCTGTATATCGATACTTGCACGCCATTATGAGCAAGTCGGTGAATGGCCATGGTGATAGTTTCAGCGTCCTAAGCCGCGGGAGCTTCCGTACCTCTATTCGATGGTTCAGAGCACACCGATTTATCTGGGACACATTGTACCCGAGTATCTGAGGCATAAGGGGTAGTATACTCGGGGCGGGAGTGATTTTTCTTAGTCCCATACATCACTAGACTCATCTTGGAGATGGGTCTCACGGACCTGAGTTTGAGGGGCCCAAGAAGGCGAGTGTACCTACCCCCTAAGTATATAGACCCTAGAGATTGATGAGATTGGTGCAGAGTGCAGCCCTAGGGTGTATATATTGGCTACACACTGCTCCGGAGGTAGCGAGAGGGAGGAGTTGGCCTTCTGGAGGGCTCTCAGCCAATTCTTGAGCCTCAACCAGACCATGCAGAGAGCGAGGCAGCCCTTGCAACACGGGAACCATCTCTTGTGCGCATGTTTTCACCATCTCGAGCCCATGATCGATTTGAGAGGCTCGAGGGTGCTATAGATCGAGATCACTATGGTTACTGCAAAAGTAGTCTCGTAGCCTTGAGAGGTGATGGCACGTCTCAACACCGTACGTTAATTACTTGAGCACGACGCATCCTCACATTTTATTATGAGACCAAGGACCCCACCGGCTCCTCCACTATGACCATCACCCAGTTCTCGTGCTGGCACTAGCAGGAGTAGTAGAGCTGACACCAGATGACAATGACACTTGAGGTGCCTTTTCTTTTATTTCTTTTAATTATCTTTTATTTTGTCTCGAGTTGTATTTCATTGCTCTATCTTTTATATATCGTGATTTATTTTTTTGTTTATTAAAGCTTCACTAAATCCCCTTGTGTATGCGTGCAGATGGTCTTGTCAGTATGGGAATTGAGAACTAGTCATGAACACAATCAAGGTGTTTTTCACTTGGCCGTGTGTGCTTCACAACCTATTGGAACTTCACTCCCACAATTTAGCTCCATCAAATGCAACACTAGGAGTCAGGGGAGTATTGTTTGAATGTCCACTCCCACATATTTTCTTATTTGCTATATTTTCTATTGTGATTGTATGTGTACATTGAGGGCAATGTACATCTTAAGTGGGAGGGGCGAGTTCACTTTGCACATGTCCTTTACATAAGTTTTGATTGACATACATGCTCATGTAGCCAATGGCGGTTCACCTCAATTGCAATGATTGTATTCTTGAGTTTAGGAGAATTTTTAACATTGAATATTCTCATGCTCTAGTTTTTTCTTGAATTTCTTGAAATTTTTGCACGATTGACACTGTTGCACCACTCGCTGATGAAACTCTTTTGGAAACTCAAGTTCAGTGTTTAAGGGACTAAGTTGTTTTTATTTACGATATTTTTTTCTTGTTAAAAATGATATATTGTTTAGTGATGCATTTTCGGGTGGAAAGAGATACATCTATGAAGTATGGAAGCTACTCTCATAAGTCGGATACTAGTTATGCCCTAATAAGAGAAAGAGCTATCTCATAGGATGAATGAAAGATACAACCTCAAAACTGTGAAAGCCATCTTAGCGGCCGCTTGGGAAGAGTCCTACCGAGGAGGACTTGTGAACTTTTTACCATCTTTTTGTTTATTTTGTCTTGTAGATAAATAAGTCCCTTATACTTAGAACTTTGAAGAGTATACTTGGGGTTGAATTAAGTGAGTTTACACACACTTGCACGATTTCTAGTTTGTTGTGCTTTTTTATTCAAGTTTGTAGCTAGAGCATTGATTTTTCGTATTTAGTGTTGAAATTTCCCTTACATATAGAATACTCTCCTTGCATATTTTGGTGAACCAAAGGCCAAGCACTTTCAATGTTTCCTTCTTCTATACTTTAATGTTTTATTTTTGCTTGAGGTCAAGCAAAAGCTTAAGTGTGGATGAGATTGATAAGTGCTTGTGTATTAGTAATATGAAGTATTCTTTTATTATGATGTGCATTACTTTTATTAGGTTTTAGCGCTAATACATGTGTATTTGTGATACTTTTGTGCATGTAGGTTTGTGAAGCTAAGTATTAAACGAGAGCCCAAGTAGGTCATGAATGCCTATTTGGTGGAATCTTGGAAGAAACAAAATCACGAAGACAGAAATTGGGTTCGAGAGATCGTGAATGTGTGCCAACCTCCATGTATTCAAGCAATTACAATGAGTTGGAGGGAGCATGAGGTAGCACGCATTTGCATTATCCTGAGCGGTGCATTGATAGTAAGATCTTCACCAATGAGTCTTTTTATTGAAGAAGCGTCGTGATCTACTGGCATAGATATGTGCCTCGATGAAAAGTCTAGATTGGAGTGTTTTAAGCGGCGGTACTATAGCGAGTTGTTGTAGCAAATCATTATAGATGTATTGTAGTGAGTTACTCTTCGCGTAGGCCGACGAAATCAGGATTCGGAGAGAATCCACCACGAGTGGAAATTCCATATGCGGTGTGGAAATTCGATAGGGGCATATAAAAATCCATAGGCCCATGTGGATGCATGATTCCGACCCTATTTAAGAAGTGATTGGATTCGATTTTTGGGGCCATCTTTCATCCTTCTCTCCAACTTTTCTCCATCTTTTGGGAGGCCGTGGGCTAGGGTTTTAGAGAGGCATTTGGCAAGCCTTTGGGTGGTCCTACAGATTCAACACTTTGACTTCTCTTGGAAGAAGGTTAAGCAATACGTAACT
>NC_052479.1:5738967-5769761 GCF_009730915.1 Dioscorea cayenensis subsp. rotundata
ACACAAGAAACAAAATTAATTAGTCCCTTAAACAATGAACATGAGTTTCCGAAAGAGTTTCAAGAGTGAATAGTGCAAAAGTATCAATCCGGCAAAAATTCCTACAAATTCATGTGAAAACTAGAACATGAGAATATTCAATGTTAAATATTTCCAAAACTCAAGAATACAAAGATTGCAACTAAGGTAAACCACCATTAGCTACATGAGCATGTATGTCAATCAAAATTTATATAAAGGACATGCGCAATGTGAACTCCCCCACTTAAGATGTACATTGCCCTCAATGTACACATGCAAGCACAATAGAAAGTAAATCAATCAAGTAAATATGTGGGAGTGGCAATTGAAACAATACTCCACTGACTCCTAGTGTTGTGCTTGATAGAGCTAAATCCTTGGGAGTAAATATCCAACGGGTTGTGAAGTACACATAATCTAGATTGGTCGTGTCCATGACTAGTCCTCATTTCCTATACTGACAAGACTATCTGCACCCATACACAAGGGGTTTCAGTGAAGATCAATAAAAATAAAAACAACTCGAGTCTATATAAAATATAGAGAAGTGAACTATAACTCGAGACAACAAAACAAAAATAATAGATAAACTCAGAAGGAAAATCATTTCTGAGAGTACAAGTCGAAAATAAAATGCAGAAGTAAAGAAGAGAAATGTATCAAGTGTGGGTATCCTCTATGATCAGATTTGCTAGTGCGAATGCTGCAGCTACGGGTGAAGAAGAGGAGGATAGTGGATCGAACTGTACATAAGTCGGTAATGAGGATGCTGGAAGGGCCGGAGGGGTTTGAGTACGCATCACAAACGGTGGTCTCGTGTCTCGCTCTAACAACTGCTGTATGATGTTGAAACGCGCTATGAATTGGGTATGTTGTGCCCTCTGTATCGCACGAATCTCGGCCACATCCGCCTGTAATACCCCTACCGCGTTCTCGAACCTCTTAAAATGATCCTGGGCCTTAGCCGGGGAAAATATTCACACTGCAGGAGGTTTATGCGCTATAGGGGTGCCTCTATCTGATCCTACTCGGGCAGTGCTTCCAGTGCCAGCTCAGAACCCTCTGCTATAACTCCCTCGGTCTCAAATTGCTCTGGTGGATAAGTGTCTAAATGTACGTATTTTAGTAAATGTATTTTATATGGTTTGCATGTATTTTTATAAGGATTGATGCCCATTTTGTGCTTAATCATGTATTATTTACTTTTTAGGGCACAGAAACGCCACGGAAGACACGAAGATACAAGTTGGCCTAAAAAGAAAAGAAAACTAGGTCACGATATTGTAGCATATTCACTGTAGATGGGGAACTGTAGCAGTGGGACTGTAGAAAAATCACTTTAGCTGCCACTGTAACACCTGGATAGTTTTCAAATCAAAAATTGAACCATGGCATACGGCCTCAATGCTGCCTAGGAAGGAGCCTTGGATGATTACCGTAGCCATTAAAGAAGATGATTTTCTTGAAGGCATACTGGCTCAATGAGGTGCTCATTGAGCCAGTATAGAGACTATTCTGACAGTTTTTTGTGTTCATTGCCTACCCCAAACGGCCTCAATGAGCTCCTAATTGAGTCAGTATACCACCCATGTAGAGGCCAATTTGTGAGAGATGTTGGGATATATATGAGGGTATCTTGAAGGCCATTAGGGGAGACTTCTTCTTGGCCATTTTGGTCGCCACCACCATACTTCCTTGAGGCCTTCCAGCCATATTCCAGTGATGAACCTTGTGGGAAACGAGTACACATCATCACCAAGAGGGAGAGGAGCAAAGGAGAAGGAGCTGGATTGAAGATCTAGACGACCACTGCATCACCATTTGAAGCTTCATCGATTCAAGGAGATCAAGATCGTAGAGGGAGTTTTCTTGCTTCTTTATTGTCTTTCTTTTCCTTCTATGTTATATAAGTATCCCCCATCATGAGGGATTAACTTATTTTGGTGTTTGGATATGGATGAACACTAGGGTGTATTCTTTTGTATGAACTTGGGATGTGTTCTTCATTTAATTTGATGGTTGTTTGAGATTCAATCTTTCGTGCTTTCATTTCTAGAATTACATGTATGGAGAGATCCATAATTCTACTATGAGTTGTATGCGTAGATGTGACCTACTCACTTATACTAGATCTAGGAAAGGTTGAAAGGGATTTCTAATGCCAATACGCTGAGAGATTGGTTGTTGGTAGCCCTCCCGTGCTAGGTTTAAGCTGAAGAATAGTAGGTTTACTCCTATTAGAGATTTCCTTGAACTAATTACAATCGTAGGTGGGTTAATCTGAAAGATATTCTAATTAACACTTGTATGGGATTAGGGGTTAACCACCGAGAAATTGGAGTTAATGATAAGTGCTTGTGTGATATGAATGCAAAGCATTCTTTCCTTATGTTCAACATTACTTTTCTCACGTTTTTATACTAACATGTGTGTTTTTATGTTACTTTCATGCAGGTAGGGTTGTGAGGCCGAGTATGAAGGAAAGAAGCCAATGTGGATCATAATGCACAGATTTTTGAGGAAATCTTGCTAAGGTTCAAACGCGAAGACATAGGTCAGGTGCGAGATGCTAGAGTGTGTGCCAACCTCCTCATATTTGAGTTAGCACAAACATTTGGATGGGCATAAGGGCAGTCACACTTAAGCATTCCGACTTATGCACATAGAACAAGATCTCCACCAACTTGTCCACCATTAAAGAAGCAAAGCGATCCACGACGTGAACATGTGCCCGTTTGCGTCACCTCGATGAAAGTATGGACTCGGGAAGTATTTTAGGCCAGGTAATGTAGTGGAACAATGCAACGAAAATACTATAGCAGCACTATTCACAGCCGGCAGAGAAAACAGGAATTCAGAGAATCCACACGGGTATGTGGAAATTATACATGGCCGTGTGGAAATTCCACATGGGCGTGTGAAAGTCCATAGGCCCGTGTGGTCGCCCGATTCAAGTTCTATTTAAAGCCGATTCAGCCCCAATTTCAGTATTCTTTTCTCCATCTTTTCCCCAACTTGAGAGAGGGTTTCGGCTAGGGTTTGGAGGGGTATTGGCTAAGGTTTTGAAGAGGTTCTATGGCTCTGACATCATCATTCCTTAGGAAGAAGGTTGGTAGGGGAGCTTCCATCAAGGCGTATCCTATATCGGACGAGGGAATCCTTGGACAACGAGTAGTGAACTTTCTACAAGACCATCGACATGACTATCGAGGGGATTTCTCTATGGATTCATTGCTTTTACATTCTATTTCTTTGATTGTACTTAGCTCCATGGAGAGCTAAACCCCTAGTGGGTACTGGGGTATTTGTGAACCCTAGGATGTATTTGTTTCTTTGAATCTCTTTATTATGATTTCAATTAATTGATGTTTGTTAGGAGTTCCAACCTTGAATGCTTGATTGGATGAACATTTCCCCTAGAGTGACATTAGGGTTGAGAGTTCTTGTTTGTAACCTTGTGAGTGAGTGACACACCACGAGCGTTAGACAAAGGTAGGTTGGAGAGGATTGAGAGGGTGAGTCGAGAGGTACTGGAGCGTCCCCTTTCCCCTCCGACGTGATAGATTCTACCTCTGTTCCTCGAGTTCTTTGCGGCCATAATAGAGTGAATGGCCTAAGGATGACCTCCGCTGGGGCTTAGTTGCACGTGCAACGGAGTGAAGCGTTGAGGTGATCTTAGTATCAAGGGCTTAATTGTTGTTAGGGACCTTCCACCTGGACCAAAGGTTTAGGTCTATAATTAGGAAGAGATTTATCACTTGGAATCCGTAGAGCTCATTGCAAATCTATTCGAGTGCGAGGTTGAGAGATTATCTAATCTCTCCTCCGGGACATGTATAGAGTTAGGCATAGTTGGCCTTAGGTTTGGGACTATGTATTTAAGGATTTCCATGACTCACCATTGCATCGATTAGGAAGAATAATAGAGGGTTCTTGCACTGGAAACGATTGTCCTAGGCGGAGCATTATTCGAGTACCCCATCTTTATTGATTGCCTTACTTTCTTCTTTACTCGTGCTTTCTTACTCGTTGTTTTTACTTTTGAGAATTGAATCATTGTCACACTTATCACTATTGATCTTTCACATATCTAAGAAGTGGATTAAGTGTTTTTATTCCCTACTCCCTATGGATTTGATACCCGCTCATTCGGGATTATTACTTCGACAAACCCGTGCACTTGCGGGATATACGCAAGGGGACCTTGTCATGTTTTTGGTACCGTTGACGGGGTGTAGGCGTTTAGAGATACTTTGCACTTTGTTTTCTTAGCTATTTCACCATACATTCTATTTCATATCTTCTTATTCTATCATTTTTCTGACTTTTCCTTATTTCTTTTTTATTATAAAGAATGATTAACATGTTTGAGTCATTTGTCACTATCATGAGAATAGTTGAAAATGTGCAGCAGAAAGTTCAAACAGTTAAATTGCACGATATACCGTGTTATTCTCATCATGAGCATTATACAACTCAATAGCCAGTAGAAGAATCAGTTGAAGAGTACATAGACAGGATTCAAGGGCAAAACTATGAATTAGATAATGTGATAAAGCAGTTTGAGAGATCAATGTCGATGTCAATAAGTGATCAGTTGGAGGAAAGTGTAGAAAGAATCCTTGCTCTGTTTGATTCTTCCTATCAAGACTAAAGGCAAGAACTCTTTTTAGTGGGAGTTGCTATTTCAAAAGCAGAACTATGTGGAATGGACATGTTGATATCCGCTACAGAGTGGAAAGAAATAGATACCTAGGTGGAAGAAGAGGAGAATAACTGTGAACATGAGGCAAATGATTTCGAGGGGATTGATAGATTGAAAGAGGGCAGCTTGCGCCCATCATTTATTGAACCTTCAGAACTTGAGCTCAAAACTTTTCCAGCACATTTGGAATATGCATTCTTAATGGAGGATTCTAAACTCCATGTGATTGTAGCTTTAAACTTGTCTGCGGAGCAGAAGGATAAGCTTGTTAGCATGTTGAAAAAGCACAAATTAGCTATTGCATGGAAGATCTCCGACATTAAGGGTATAAACCCATCATTCTACACTCATAAGATCCTAATGGAGGATGACTACAAATCTGTGATCCAACCTCAGCGAAGATTGTACCCAAATATGAAGGAGGTTGTCAAAGCAGAGGTAATAAATCTTTTGGATGCAGGAATCATCTACCCCATATCCGACAGCAAGTGGGAGAGCCTGACCAAAGTTGTCCCGCAAAAGGAAGGAATGACTGTAATAAAGAATGAAAAGAATGAGTTAATCCCAACTAGGACAGTTACTGGTTGGCGAGTTTGCATTGACTATAGAAGACTGAACGACGTCACTCGGAAAGATCATTTTCCTTTGCCATTTATTGACCAAATGTTGGAACGACTAGCGGGGCGTCATTTCTACTGCTTCCTTGATGGCATGTTGGGATATTTTCAAATCCCAATAGCCCTAGAAGATCAGGAGAAAACCACATTTACTTGCCCTTATGGTACTTTTGCTTATAGAAGAACGCCTTTCGGGTTGTGTGACGCCCCCCTGCAACATTCCAGCGCTGCATGACGGCCATTTTTGATGACTTTCTCGAAGATATTTTGGATGTTTTCATGGATGATTTTTCAGTGTTCGGGGACTCTTTCGATGCTTGCTTAAATAATTTGGAAAGAGTATTAGTAAGATGTGAAGAGACGAATCTTATCCTCGACTGGGAAAAGTGTCACTTTATGGTGCAAGAAGGTATTGCCCTTGGACATGAGATTTCCCAGGCAGGTATGGAAGTGGATAAGGCGAAGATTGAGGTAATTGAAAAGCTTCCTCCACCTACAAATGTGAAAGGGATCCGCAGTTTCTTGGGTCATGCAGGTTTTTACAGAAGGTTCATTAAGACTTTTCAAAGATCTCCCAACCGTTCATGAAACTCTTGGAGAAGGATACTCCTTTTGATTTCGGAAACAACTGTCTGAATGCATTTAATGTGGTGAAAGAAAAGTTAGTGCAAGCACCAATCCTGATAACACCGAAGTGGGATGAGCCGTTCGATGTAATATGTGATGCTAGTGATTATGCAGTGGGAGCGGTCTTGTGTCAGAGGAGAAATAAGCAATTTCTTTTGATAAATTCAGACCATATCTTATCCTATCTAATGTCACAGTGTTCACAGATCATTCTGCACTCCGTTATCTCATGAACAAGGTAGATGCGAAGCCGAGATTCATTCGGTGGATATTGTTGTTGCAAGAATTTGATATGGAAATAAATGATAAAAAGGGGACAGAGAATGTGGTTGCAAATCATCTGTCAGGATTAGAAGATTGTGAGGGGCAAGAACCGGCAAGCAAGTAAATTAATGATTTCTTCCCTAAAGAGCATCTGTATGCGGTATAAAATTCAGAATCAAGAGATACTCCATGGTTCGCAAATTTTGCGAATTATCTATCAGGAAGGGTATTAAAGCAGTGTTTAAGCTTTCAACAGAAGATGAAATTTTTCAGTGACATTAAGAATTTTTTCTGGGAAGGTCCTTACATGTTCCGTATTTGTGCAGATCAGGTGGTGCGAAGGTGTGTTTCTAGGAAGGAAGGTTGGAATATCATTGCGCATTGTCATTCAGGCCAAGTAGGGGGGCATTGTGCATCAAGTCGAACTGCATAGAAGGTTTTAGCCGTTGGGTTCTATTGGTTGACCTTATTCCAAGATTTTCATCAATTCGTTTTACGATGTGATAGTTGTCAACGGGCTAGAAACTTTTCACGAAGAGACGAGATGCCTCATAATCCTATGCAATTTTGCGAGTTGTTTTATGTATGGGGAATTGATTTCATGTGACCATTTCTAAAATCCAATGGCAATCAATACATTCTGGTAGCGGTTGATTAACGAGTTAGATGAATGGAGGATGAAGGCATATGAGAACACAAGGATATATAAGGAAAGAATTCGGAAGTGGCAAGACAAGCATATTAAGACTTCTAAGGACTTCAAAGCAGGTGATTAGGTGTTATTATTCAAATCTCGCCTACGTTTATTCCCAGGGAAACTCAAATCAACGTGGTCGGGTCCGTATACCATAACCACAGTTTCACCTCATTGAGCTATTGAAATTAACAATCCAGAGAAGGGCACATTCAAGGTGAATGGACATAGGTTGAAACCATACTATGGCGGAGAGATTTGTAGTGACAATAGAGAAGTATTTTTCCTCCATGAACCCCCGTGAGGTAAGGCAAGGTACGTCAAGCTATGTGACACTAAACAAGCCCTTCTTGGGAGGCAACCCAAGTTTTTATTGTTTCTTATCTTCTAGTTTAGTTTGTTTTCATGAATAACTTGTTAAGTGTTGGTGTCTTGATGTTTAGATGCTTTTGCTGAGATCTTCTTGCGAGCTTTGTGTTTTCATGAATAACTTGTTAACTGGCGAAGTTGTGTCGTTTGAGCTTTATTCCATGTTTTTCACTGGTAAAACTTGCATAGTAGGGCAGGCTCTGAGTGTGTAAACATGTTTAGAAACTTTCTGCAGAGCCTGCAGGTTTTTCTAAGGTATCTAGTGAAAATGCACGCCGTTTAGAATTTCTGTACGCCTGTGGATTTGTATTGCGAGCTCATCCAGAGAAGGTACAGGGGCGTGCGGCTGCCCCTATGAATGACCATGCAAATATCGCACGCCCGTGGGTAATTTCTGCACGGGCGTGTGAATTCCTGCAGAGTTTGGCCGATTATCCCGAGAGCACACAGGGACGTGAACTCGCCCCTGTGGGCGACCTTGTGAAATGTACACGGGCATGGGTAATTTCCACATGCCCGTGTAAACTCTGTAGAGGAGCCCTCTTCATCCCAAGAAGACATAGGGGCGTGTGGGTGCCTCTGTGAGCTGGGCCTGTGAATACCCACGGCCGTGCGGAAATTTCGCACGGGCGTGTAGAACTCTTAGCAATTTTTTCTCGGATATCCGGCGAAGCCACAGGGGCATGCATTTGCCCCTGTGAGACCATCATTTCGAGGGCGCACTGGCGTGGGTGATTCGCACACGCCCGTGTGTATCTCTAGGAATTAAAAGACTGTCTGCTCTCCCAATACATTGGTCACACATTGTTCTTAAGCTAACCCTAAGCTACCCAAAGAACATTTTCCGACATTCTCCTGTCCTCCTATTGTTGTCTTTGAATTGATTGATTGGGCATTGTGTGGATTATAGGGGTGTTTAGCTTCAACTCGTCGGTAACCCTTTATTTTCTCTCGTTACCGACTTCCTTTGAATCTAGCTGATTACTTGCAATTAAAATGGATAATACACCTCGATTTCTTTTAAAATGGCTATGATTTGTTCTTGAGAAGATCTGGAAGTGAGATAGGTGTATCCTATGCTAGACAAAGGGACCCCTGCGATGAGTAGAGGACTCTCCACAACACCATCACCATGACTAGCGAGGAGGTTTTCTATGGATGCTTTGTTTTTACATTCGATTTCATTATTTGTATCTAGCTCCATGGAGTGCTAAACCTCTAGTGGGTACTTGGGTATTTATGAACCCTAGGATGTATTCGTTTCATTAAACCTCTTTATTATGCTTTCAATTAATTGATGTTTATTATGAGTTCCAATCTTGGAGACTTGATTGTATGAATACTCCCCTTGAGTAACACTAGGGTTGAGAGTTCTTCTTGGTAACTCTTGTGAGTGAGTGATACACCATAAGAGTTAGACAAAGCTAGATTGGAGAGGGGAGAGGGTGAGTTGAGAGGTAGCGGAGTGTCCCATTTCTCCGCAGGTGTGATCTATCCTACTTCCATGTTCCAAGAGATCTTTGCGGCCATAGTTGAGTGAATTGGCTAAGGGATGACCTGCCGCTGGGGCTTTGTTGTGAGTGCAACGGAGTGAAGCGTTAAAGTGAGTTTAACACCTAGGGCTTAATTCTGGCTAGAGATCTTTTACCTGGACCAAAGTGTTAGGTCTATACATAAGAAGAGTGTTTATCATTTGGAATCCCTAGAGCTCATTGCAATTCTATGCAAGTGCGAGGTTGAGAGGTTATTCAATCTTTCCTCCGGCACATGTATAGAGTTAGACATGGTTGACCTTAGATTTGGGATCATGTAATTATGGATTTCCATGACTCATTGTTGCATCAATTAGGAAGTATAATAGATGGTTCTTATACTTGAAACGATTGTCCTAGGTTGATTAATATCTGGGTACCCATCTTTATCGATTGTCGTACCTTGTCCTTTACTTGTGCCTTTTATCTTGTTGTTTTTATTTGTGTTATTTCATAATTTGGCACACTTGTCACTATTCATCTTCCACATTAGTTAAGAAACAACTCAAGTGTCTTTATTCCCTACCATCTGTGGATACGATACCCACTCATCTAGGATTATTATTTTGCCACCAATGCACTTATGATTTACACGCATATACAAACGTGTCACCGGGGAGTAGGCATTTAGAGATATTTTGCACTTTGTTTTCTTAGCTATTCATTTATTTATTCTATTTCATATTTTTTTAATCTGTCATCGTTCTGATTTCTTTTTCTTTTTTTTTTGGGTGCAGCTCTAGGTTATGACCAGAGGGAACCCCTCAATACTGATTGAAGGAGATCCTGAGCTTGAACGTACACTGAGAAGAAAAGGGAAAGAACCTGTGCAAGAATAGTCTAATCTAGCTGATTTGGAAGTAGAAGAATCTGAAAACATGGCAGAACAGAATGAGCAACAATAGACATTATCTGATTATGCCAAACCTTCAGTATTGGGGATACAATTGAGCATTGTGCGTTCCCCGATTACACCTCAGAACTTTGAGCTGAAGCCGATATTCATCCACATGTTGCAGCAATCCGCATAGTTGAATGGTTTGGCCAATGAGGATCCAAACAGTCATATAGAGAACTTTATTGAGGTGTGTGATATGTTGAAGGTAAACAGGGTGACGGATGATGCCCTCAAGTTGAGAGCCTTCCTATTTTCCTTGAAGGGGAGAGCGAAATAGTGGCTACACTCATTACCTAGAGCCTCGATTACAACATGGGAGGAGATGGTAGAAGCTTTTCTTGCCCGATATTTCCCTCCCGAAAAATCCGCAAAGCTTAGGAATGAGATCTCGTCCTTTGTACAGTTGGAATTGGAGTCTCTGTTTGAGACATAGGAAAGGTTCAAGGAGCTCCTGAGAAAATACACGCAACACGGATTCCCAGAGTGGATGATTGTGAAGACCTTTTATAATGGTCTGAATCTGAGTAGATGGCCTCTTGGATGCGGTAGGAGGAGGTACCTTAGGTAGCAAGACCCCCGATGAGGCCCATCAATTAATTGAAGAAATGTGGTTAAACAGCTACCAATGGAATGCCAGGGAGAAGAAAAAGTTGGCCGGCCTCCATGAGATAAATGCAGTAACCTTATTGGTGGCTTAAGTGGAATCATTGAGTAAGAAGTTAGATCTCCTAACTTCGAATATAGTGGTGGCTATGACTACTTGCACAAGCGTGGTGGAGGACATGCTCCCGCGGATTGCCCGATCTCTATTGGTGATACATCTTCGGTTGAGAATGTCAATGTTGTGGGTAATGGCATGAGGAATCAAGGAATCCCATATAGCAATAACTACAATCCAGGTTGGAAGAGTCATCCCAATTTCTCGTGGAGTAACCAAGGTACACAAAAGGCCATAGGGCCACCTGGTTTCCAACAAAAAGCCCCAAACATGGAGAACCGAGTATCAGGTTTGGAGACCCGAATGAATGATTTGGAGAAGGCCTTAACTAGGTTTGTACAATCATCTGATACAAGGTTCCAATAAGTTGAAGCTACACTTTGCAACCACACCGCCTCTTTGCATAATCTTGAAAATCAAGTAGGGTAGATTGCGAAGTCCTTATCGGAAAAGCCACAAGGAAGCTTGCTGAGTAACACCGAAACCAACCCTAGAGTGATTGTGAAAGTGATCACTTTGAGAAGTGGTCGTGAGGTTGAGGGTAAGCTTCCAAGCGAGAAGCCAAATGTACACGCACCCGAGGTTATAGAGGTTGAGGAGGGAGCAAGCAAAGAGGAGGAGGTGGCACCCCCACCTTTCAAACCAATAATCCCTTATACCTCTAGATTGAAGAATGACCAAGGGGATAAATAGTACAAGAAGTTCCTAAGTTTGTTCAAACAACTCCACATCAATATTACTTTTCTTGAGGCATTGGCTCAAATGCCTAAGTAAGCAAAATTCTTGAAAGACTTGTTGACCAACAAGAAGAAGGTCAGAGAAGAGTGCTTCAGTGATTTTAGATACATCTTGCTCGGCGGTTTTGCAAAAGAACATGCCGAACTTGAAGAAAGACACGAGAAGCTTCATCATTTCGTGTAATATTGGCAATCTATGTGAAGAAATGGCATTGGCGAACTCAGGGGCCAGTATCAATGTCATACCATACATCTTCTTTCAAAATCTAGGCTTAGAAGAGCCTAGGCCTAATCGGATGAGTTTGCAATTGGCGGATCGTATGGTGAGACATCCGAGGGGCATCGTTGAAGACGTGCTTGTCAAGGTGGACAAGTACATTTTTCTCAGTTGATTTTTGTAGTGCTAAAGCGTCGATGAAGTCTGCGGATTTACCCTTGATACTTGGGAGGCCATTCTTGCTAACTTCCAAAGCAGCGATTGCCGGATATGACAAGCTCACATACCACCTTCGTCGAAGCCATGTGGCATTCTATTGATTTCAATGATACTTTGTATTTTCTAGATGTTACTGATGAGATTGTGTATGAATACATGCAGGAAATGCTCAATCCGGATCCATACGAAGGCTTGTTTGACCAAGAGGATGACATTGAAGAAGTAATGATGCTTGGTTCGATGGAAGAACTATCATCTACCACGGGGATCTTGAAGAAGGTGCTCCAGAAATTGAAGAGGGCTAGGAGACGCCACCAGAATTGGTCCAAGGCTATTTGAGGCGTGTGTGAACTAAAGACGTTGGATGACCCAAGCCCGATAATTCACCCTCTACCCTCAAGAGATTTTGTTCATCATGCTTGCAAGCCATGGGTAAGAGGGCAACTTTCATCTAAGATCCCCCGTGAGGTAAGACAAGGTACGTTAAGCTAAGTGACATTAAACAAGCGCTTCTTGGGAGGCAACCCAAGTGTTTACTGTTTTCGTAGTTTAGTAATTTAGTGTGTGCATAAATAAAGTGTTGGGTGTTGGTGTCTTGATTTTTACATACTTGTGGGGCGATTTTATTGTGGGTTTTGAATCATCATAGTGTGTTTTCACATGGATTGGGCAAAGTTGTGTCGTTTGAGCTATTTTTCATGTTTTCACTGGTAAAATTGGCATATTAGGGCAGGCTCTGAGTGTGTAAACGTGGTCAAGAATTTTTTGCAGAGCCTCCATAATTTTCTAAGGGATCTAGAGAAAACACACGGGCGTGTGGAATTTTCGCACTCCCGTGAATTTGCATTTTGAGCTCATCCAGAGAATTCACGGGCGTGGACCCGCCCACAGTGAATGGTCATCGCGATTCTCGCATGCACGTGGGTAATTTCCACACGCAGGCGTGTGAATTCTGCGAGATTGGCGATTATCGTGAAAGCACATGGGCGTGGACTCGACCCCTATGGGCGACCTTGTGAAAATCGCACGGGCGTAGGTAATTGCTGCATGCCCTTGCGAATCTCTGTAGAGGAGCTCTATCCATCCGAAGAAGTCACAGGGGTGTGTGCTTGCCCTGTGAGTTGGTCTTGTGAATGTCCACGCCTGTGCGTAATTTCCACACTGGTGTGTGAAACACTTAGCAATTTTTCTCGGTTGGACAGAGAAGCCACGGGCGTCTTGTAACCCCCGTGGGGTCGGGGCACACGGGAGTGGGTATTTCCCACACGCTGGTGTATTTTCATTCGAGCCAATGAGTGCTTTCCCGAGGCGCATAGGGGCGTGCATCCACCCTGTGAGGCTTTCCTATGGAGATGCACTGGCGTGGGTAATTTCACGTACGGCCATGCGAGATGTCTGAGAACACCAAGAGACGTGAGTCCTTTTTAAAAAGGATTATCATTTCTCTTTACCCTCATACCCTCCATTTGTCTGATAGCACTCATATATTGTTTCCCAACCTCGTATCTCCAACTTGGAAGGATTTTGCTTGGTTTTCTGGCCATTTTCAAAGCTTTCTCATCTTAACTTGACGGTAAGCCCTATCTTTGATTTCCTTCGCAAATTCATGATTTTCATCGATAAAACTAGTTAATAATGCTTCATTTCTTCAATTAGATTGTTTATTTATATTTAGAACGAAGTAGAAGTTTTATGATGGTGCATTTGTGGAGTTTGAGGCACGCCCGTGCGTTTGTTCACTCCCCTTGGATTCACACGGGCGTGCAGAAATTCTGAACAACCTTATGGATTTTTGCATCTATGTTTAATTACCTTGTTTGATCGTTCCTCTTTCAATTTTTGCAGATTATAGCACCTCGGTCAAAGAATCAAGCTGATAAGTGACCGCGAGAGTCATCTCTTGAGTTCGAGAGCATGAGATTCACCATCCCCAAGCACCAGGCTCGGTTCAAGTGTTTGTCAAGACTTTGATTCGGACAGACTAGATTCTTAGACACGAGCATACTAAGAGATTTACAGTAGGCAGATGAGGTTGCCGATGAGGTTGAGGATCTGGTGTCAATGGGTGATTGGAGCCAGTTGTTGTCGATTAGAGAGCTAGCCATCTGGGAGCTTACACTGGAGGTTCTATCGTCATTCGAGTTCGACAGATCCTATGCGAGATTCGGCAAGGTCGACACTGTTCAGTTCAGAGCACTTGGACATCACTATAGTCTAAGTATCACTCAGTTTTTAGTTTAGCTCGGCTTGTATGAGGACCCATTTACAGACACTGAGGAGAACTCTTAATTACTGACCCATTATCCTGGAGCCCTGACCCCACAGAGAGCTTACAGAGCATTATATGGTCAGGGCCAGTATGAGCCGGGGGTGTCCAAGGCAACGTGCCTTTCCCGACCTGTGTACCGATATCTACATAACATCATGAGTAGGTCAGTGAATGGTTGTGGTGGTAGCACTGGTGTTCTGAGCGGGCAGGAGCTTCTATACTTGTATTCGATAATGTAGCGCATACTGATCCATCCAGCACACATCGTCGCTGAGTATATTCGACAACCTTGACACTATTTTGTTCAGAGCACTTGGACATGACTATAGTTTGAGTTTCACTCCATTTTCAGTTCAGTTCAGCTTGTACGAGGAGGCATTTACCGACACTGAGGAGTACTCTCAATTACTGACCGATTATCCTGGAGCGTTGACCAGACAGAGAGCTTATAGAGCATTATGTGGTTAGGGCTAGTATGAGCCAAGGGTGTCCAAGGCCACGTGCCTTTCCTGACCTGCATATTGATATCTATATGGCATCATGAGCAGGTCATTGAATGGCCGTGGTGATAGCACTGGTGTTTTGAACCGGCAGGAGCTTCTATACTTATATTCGATGATGCAGCGCATACCGATCCATATAGGGCACATCGTCACTGAGTACATTCGACATCAGGGCCAATATGCTAAATTGGGACAAATCTTCTCGGGACCTGATAAGTGCTTGTGTGATATGAATGCGAAGCATTCTTTCCTTATGTTGAGCATTAATTTTCTCGGGTTTTTACACTAATATCTATGTTTTTATGTTACTTTTATGCAGGTAGGGTTGTGAGGCCGAGTATAAAGGAAATAGGCCAATGTGGATCACAATGCACTGATTTTGGAGGAAATCTTACTAAGGTACAAACCCGAAGACATAGGTCGATGTGAGATGTTAGAATGTGTGACAGCCTCCTTGTATTCGAGTTGGCACATCCATTTGGAGGGGCATAGAGGCAGTCACACTCGAGCATTCCACCTTATGCACATAGAACAAGAGTTCCACCAATGTGTACACCATTGAAGAAGCAAGTGATCCACGACGTGAACGTGTGCCCATTTGCGTTACCCCATTGAAAGTATGAAATTGGGAAGCAATCCAGGTCGATACTGTAGCAGAGCAATGTAGCGATATTTGTAGTATGTACTGTAGCAGCACTGTTCACGGCCGACCGAGAAACCAGAGAAACAGAGAATTTTCACGGGCGTGTGGAAATTATCCTTGCCCGTGTGGAAATTCCGCACAGGCGAGTGGAGCATCCACCCCCGTGGAGTCGCCTGATTCAAGCCCTATTAAAAGCCGATTCAGCCCCGATTTTGGTATTCTTTTCTCCATCTATTCCCTAACTTGTGAGAGGGCTTCGGCTAGGTTTCGAGGGGTATTGGCTAGGTTTTGGGAGAGGTTCTATGGCTCTGACATCGCACGTCGTTTGGAAGAAGGTTATTGGGAGAGCTTTCGTCGGCACTGATCCGGCGAGGTGTATCCTAAGCCGGACAAAGGATTCCTTGCTACGAGTAGATGACTCTCCACAAGACCATCGACATGACTATCGAGGGGGTTTCTTTATGGATTAATTGCTTTACATTCTATTTCTTTGATTGTACTTAGCTCCATTGAGAGCTAAACCCCTAGTGGGTACTCGGGTATTGTGAACCCTAGGATGTATTTGTTTATTTGAACCTCTTTATTATGCTTTCAGTAAATTGATGTTTATTGTGAGTTCCTACCTTGAATGCTTGTTTGTATAAACATTTCCTCTAGAGTGACACTAGGGTTGAGAGTTCTTGTTGGTAACCTTGTAAGTGAGTGACACACCACTAGCGTTAGACAAAGCTAGGTTGGAGAGGGTTGAGAGGGTGAGTCGAGAGGTACAGGAGCGTCCCCTTTCCCCTGCGGCATGATAGATTCTACCTCCATTCCTCGAGTTCTTTGCGGCCATAATAGAGTGAATGGTCTAAGGGATGAACTTCTGTTGGGGATTAGTTGCGCGTGCAACGGAGTGAAGCGTTGAGGTGATCTCAGTATCTAGGGCTCAATTGTGGTTAGGGACCTTCCACCTGGGCCACAGAGTTAGGTCTATTATAAGGAAGAGATTTATCACTTGGAATCACTAGAGCTCATTGCAACTCTATGCGAGTGCGAGGTGTTGAGATTGTTCGATTTCTCCTCCGGGACATGTATAGAGTTAGGCATAGTTGAACCTAGTTTTGGGACTATGTAATTAAGGATTTCCACGACTCACCATTGCATTGATTAGGAAGCATAATAGATGGTTCTTGCACTTGAAACAATTATCCTAGGTGGAGCATTATCAGGGTACCCCATCTTTATCGACTGCCTTACCCCCTTCTTTACTTTTGCTCTCTTTCTTGTTGCTTTTATTGTTGAGAATTAAATCATTATCACACTCCTTATCATTGATTTTTCACATAGCTAAGAATCAAATTAAGTGTTTTTACTCCCTACTCCCTGTAGATTCTACCCCGCTCACCCGGGATTATTACTTCGACAAACCCGTGCACTTGCGGGATATACGCAAGGGGACCTTGTCAGGACCTTACATTACGAGACTAGTTCTGGGCATGGGTCTCTTGGGTGTGATTTGCGGGGCTGAGAAGACGAGTATACCTGTGTCCTCAGCATGGAGATGATGAGATTGATGGGTTTGGTTCGCAGGGTTCGCACGGGGGTTTATACTCTAGTTCTACTAACCCTAGAGATAGCCGGGGAGGAGGATGATGATGCCGAGGCTTCCTAGCCTACCCCCGAGCCTCAGGCAGCACATATGGAGACTGAGGCGCCTCCGGTGACAGAGGACCCACCCCCCGCGTGCATGTTTTCACAATCTCGAGCCCATGATCGTTTTGAGAGGCTCGAGAGAGCTGTGGGGGTGATATTGACAGGGATAGCAATGGCCCTAGCAGAGATTGCCGATATTAGGGCTGCGCAGGCCACACAGTATACGGAGTTTATGGTACGTTTCGACACGTTATAGCAAATCTTAGAGCGGGACATCGGCTAGTAATTTGTCCTGCGGTCGAGGACTCCTAAGGCCCTCCTTGCAATCTCCTGTACCTCCATCCCCTATTACAGCACAAGTTGACCCACCTTGTACTTCAGCAACAGCAGCAGCAGAGCAAGAGGATGACATCAACACTTGACTTTATATTTTATTTTACTTTTCCTTTCTTTTACTTCCCCATTTTATTTTGGACTTGTACACTTAGAAAGGACTCTCTTTCTGTGTTTGTCTTTTATTTTGCTATCTTGAGTTGTATTCATTGCTTCATCTTTTATATACTCGAGTTATGTTTGTTTTTATTGAGTTTCACTGAACCCCCTCGTGTATGTGTGCAGATGGTCTTGTCATCATGGGAATTTAGACTTTGTCACGGGCTTTTGGCCGTGGAAGCTCCACAACCCGTTGGAACAACATTCCCAAGGCCTTAGCTCCATCCAATAAAACACTAGGATTCAGGGGAGTATTGTTTTGATTGCTTCTCCCACATCTGAATTTGATTGATTTACATTATGAATGATCTTGCATGTGTACATTGGGGACAATGTACAACTTAAGTGTGTGGGGGGAGGGGGCGGTTTCATAGTGCACGCATCTAATTTATAGTAGTTTTGATTGATATACATGCTCACATAGCCAATGGTGGTTCACCTTAGTTGCATTGATTGTATTCTTGAGTTTAGGAGAATTTTTAACATTGAATGTTTTCATGCTCTAGTTTTGGCTTGAATTTCTAGGAATTTTTGCCCAATTGACATTTATTGCACTACTCACTCTTTGAACTCTTTTGGAAACTCATGTTTGATGTATAAGGGACTAGTTATATGTTTTTCTTGTGTTAATTGTGAAAAAAAATGGAAAAATGAAAAGAAAGAACAAAATAGTTTTGTTGTTTAGTTGTGCTTGTTGGGTGGAAAGAGCTACCATCTATGATGTATGAAGCTACTCTCATAAGTCGGATACTAGTTATGCCCTAATGAGAGAAAGAGCTATCTCATGGGATGTGTGAAAGCCACCACCCCGGTAGAAAGAGCTACCACCTCGAATGTGTGAAAGCCACCTTAGTGGCCGCTTTGCAAAGGGCTACCTTAGAGGATGTGTGAAGCTACTACCCTTTTTGAAATTTTTGTTACCTTTTGTAGATAAATAAGTCACTTGTACGCAGAACTTTGGGGAGTATACTTTGGGTTGACTTGAGTGAGTTCACACACTTACACGATTTCGGGTTTGTCGTCCTTTTTGATTCAAGTTTTTAGCTAGAGCATTGATTTTTCGTATTTAGTGTTGAAATTTACCGTACTTGTAGAATGCACTCTTTGTATGCTTTGGTGAACCTAACGCCAAGAACTTCCAATGTCTCCTTCATCTATGCAAATAATGTTTTAATCTTTGCTAAAGGACAAGTAAAAGCTTAAGTGTGGGGGAGTTTGATAAGTGCTTGTGTGATAAGAATACGAAGTGTTCTTTCTTTGTGTTGAGCATTACTTTTCTCAGGTTTTAACACTAATATGGGTGTATTTATGTTACGTTTATGCAGGTAGGGTTGTGAGGCCAAGTATGAGAGAAAGAAGCCAATGTGGGTCATAATGCACTAATTTGGAGGAAATCTTCCTAAGGTTCAAACGGGAAGACATATGTTGGCTTCCAGATATAGGAATGTGTGCCAACCTCCTCGTACTCGAGTTAACACAACTATTTTGAGGGGCACAAGGGTAGTCACATTCAAAGCATTCCGACTTGTGCATATAGAACAAGATCTCCACCAACATGCCTCTTATTAAATTAGGAAGGCGATCCACTATGTAAATGTGTGCCCGTTTGCGTTACCTCAATGAAGTATGGATTCGGGAATATTTTAGAACGGTAGTGTAGCAGGGTATTGTAGAAAATAGTGCAACAAAAATACTGTAGCAGCAATGTTTACAACCGGCTGAGAAAACTGGAAAACAGAGAATCCACACGGGTGTGTTGAAATTCCACACCGCCGTGTGAAAAATCCACAAGGGCGCCCACACGGGCATGTGGATAGCCGATTCCTGCCCTTTAAAATCCGATTTCAGCATTCTTTTCTCCATCTTTTCCCCAACTTAAGAGAGGGTGGCGGCTAGGGTTTTGAGAGGTATTGTACAGGGCTTTGGAGAGGTTCTACGGCTTTGACATCACGCGCTGTTTGGATGAAGGTTAGTGGAAGAGCTTTCGTCGGCACCGATCTGACGAGGTGTATCCTAGGCTGGACAAAGGGACCCTTGTGACGAGTTGAGGACTCTCCACAAGACCATCACCTCGACTAATGAGTAGGTTTTCTATGGATGTTTTGTTTTTACATTCAATTTCATTGATTGTATCTAGCTCTATGGAGAGCTAAACCCCTAGTTGGTACTTGGGTGCTTGTGAACACTAGGATGTATTCGTTTCATTGAACCTCTTTATTATGCTTTCAATTAATTGATGTTTATTGTGAGTTCCAATCTTGGAGACTTGATTGTATGAATAATGCCCTAGAGTGACACCAGGGTTGAGAGTTTTTCTTTGTAACTCTTGTGAGTGAGTGGCACACTATGAGAGTTAGACAAAGCTAGATTGGAGAGGGTTGAGAGAGTGAGTCTAGAGGTAGCAGAGCATCCCCTTTCCTCTCCGGTGTGACCTATCCGACATCCATGTTCTAAGAGTTCTTTGCAGCCATAGTAGAGTGAGTGGGCTAAGGGATGACCTTCCACTAGGGCTTAGTTGCGAGTGCAACAGAGTGAAGCATTCAAGTGATTTTAGCACCTAGGGCTTAATTGTGGCTAGGGATCTTTCACCTAGACCAAAGAGTTTGGTCTATACATAGGAATAGGGTTTATCACTTGGAATTCCTAGAGCTCATTGCAATTCTATGCGAGTGAGAGGTTGAGAGGTTATTCAATCTTTCCTCCGGGACATGTATAGAGTTAGCCATGGTTCACCTTAGTTTTGGGATCATGTAATTAAGGATTTCCATGACTCTTTGTTGCATCAATTAAGATGTATAATAGTAGGTTCTTGCACTTGAAACGATTGTCATAGGCGGATCAATATCCGGGTACCCCATCTTTATCAATTGCTTACCTTCTCCTTTACTTGTGCCTTCTATCTTGTTGTTTTCATTTTCGTTATTCCATATTTTGTCACACTTATCACTATTCATCTTCCACATTAGTTAAGAAACAACTCAAATGTCTTTATTCCCTACTCTTTGTGGATACGATACCTACTCATCTGGGATTATTACTTTCGACACCCATGCACTTGTGGTTTACACGCATATACGGAGGTGTCAATTTCATTGGTAAACATTTTAATCCTCTTTTCTTTGCCAACTCTTGTTTTAAGCGGATTCAATGTCCAAAAGTGCACGAATTTTCATGTTATAACATTTTATGCATGTTTAGAAAGTGACTAGGCGCGTTTTTAAGTTGAATTTTTTAGAATTGTTGTGCACCCGTGCGATTTTCACACCCTGCAGATCCACACGGGCGTGGGTAATTTCCAGAAGCCCCTGTGGCATTCTGATGTATGCTATTTCTGAGATTCTTTGAACGTTCCTTCATCTTTTATTGTAGGTATGGCATCGCGCTCAAAGAAGCAAGAGGGTAAGCGTCACAGAGAGACCTCACCTGAGTTAGCACATATCAAATTCTAAAATCCCGAGCAGCAGGCTCGATTTGAATGGCTATCGAGACTCAAGATTGGGCAGTCCCGGTTCATGGACCTGAGTGTATTTAGTGAGGTCCAGCGAGGTGACAAGCTAGCTAATGAGATTAACACATTGATGTCTGTGGAAAGCTGGAGGAGACTGCTTTCAATACGAGAACCAATCTACCGGCTACTGACACTGGAGGTTCTGGCGTCCTTTGAGTTCCAGCAGCCATATGGGGAGTTTGATGGCATTGATGTCATACAGTTTAGAGCATTCAGACATTAGTTCGCCATGAGTGTCACTGAGTTTTCAGTACGCATGGGCTTATATGATGAGGCTTACATAGACACCGAGGAGTACAGACACTTGCCGATAGATTACCCTGGCACCTTAACCCCACAGCAAGCTGACCAGGCCTTTTGGTGACAGGGACAGTATGAACCGGCAGTGTCCAAGGCCTCATGTTTGTCCCAGCTGAGCTACAGGTACTTATTCGCCGTTCTTAGAAGAACTATAGATGGCCAAGGGGGCAATATGGGTGTTTTGAGTCGGTAGGGGTTACTATACTTGTATTCTATGGTCCAGACCGTTCCGATCCACTTAGGGTATATTATGGCAGATTATCTATGATATCAATGCCATAATGGGAGAGTTAGATGATTATTTACTGGTCCCTACATCACTCGACTTATTCTAGGGATGGGCCTAGTAGACGCCATTCGGGACATCGAAAAGACATTTATTCCTTCTCCACTCAAACTTGATACTCTTAGGATCATGGGAGTAGTGCGCAGATATCATCCCAGAGTTCACATTCTGTTGATATCCACCATTGAGTGTATCGAGAACAGAGGGGATACAGCGGGATAGTCTACACCGACGGCAACTGAGGCCTCAGGGTGAGTAGGTACACTTTTAGGTGCCTATGATCATATTGAGAGACTCGAGAGCAATGTGAGTGTATTGCGGCCTAAGATCATTGAGATGCGGTCGATACAGTCAGCACAGTATATCGATATGATGGCTTGTTTCAACTTCTTATGACAGCTATTGAGAGCAGACCCCCAGCTCCTCCAGCATCTCCTTCACCACCTCCACCAGCACCCTTTGATCTAGTACCAGCAGCAGTAGAGGATCCAGAGCGGGACATCGACACTTGATTTTATTTTCCTCTTCTTTTACTTCTGCATTTTATTTTAGACTTGTATACTCAAAAAGGACTTTCCTTATGAGTTTATTTTCATTTTGTATCTCAAGTTGTATTCATTGTCTTATCTTTTATATACTCTACTTGTTTTATTTTTATTGAGCTTTACTGAACCCCCTCGTATACGCATGCAGATGGTCTTGTCATGATGGGAATTGAGATTTTGTCATGGCCACGGCCAAGGTGTTTCGGCACTTGGCCGTGTAAGCTCCACAACCCATTTGAACAACAGTCCCAAGGACTTAGCTCTATCAAATTCAACAATAGGAGTCAGGGGAGTATTGTTTTCATTGCTTCTCCCACATCTGAATTTAATTGATTCACATTATGAATGAACTTGAATGCGTACATTGGGGACAATGTACAACTTTATTGTGGGGAGGAGTTTCATTATCCACGCATCTCTTTTATAGTAGTTTTGATTGATATAAATGCTCACATAACCAATGGCGGTTCACCTTAGCTACATTGATTGTATTCTTGAGTTTAGAAGAATTTTTAACATTGAATGTTTTCATGCTCTAGTTTACTTGAATTTCTTTGAATATTTGCCCGATCGACACTTGTTGCACTACTCACTCTTTTGACCTCTTTTGAAAACTCATGTTTGATGTATAAGGGACTAGTTATAGTTGTCACTTGTGTTAATTATAACAAAAAAATGGAAAAAAATGAAAAAGAAAAGAACAAAAATAGTTTTGTTGTTTAGCTGTGCTTGTTGGGTGGAAAGAGCTACCATCTATGATGTATGAAGCTATTCACATAAGTTAGATACTAGTTATGCCCTAATGAGAGAAAGACCTATCTCATGGGATGTGTGAAAGCTACCACCCCGGTAGAAAGAGCTACCACCTTGAAAGTGTGAAAGCTACCTTAGCGGCTACTTTCGATAGGGCTACCTTAGAAAATCTGTGAAGCTACTGCCCTTTTTGAATTTTTGTTACCTTTTGTAGATAAATAAGTCCCTTGTATGTAGAATTTTTGTTACCTTTGGAAAGAGCTACCTTAGAGGATCTGTGAAGCTACTACCCTTTTTGTTACCTTTTGTTGACTTGAGTGAGTTCACACACTTACACGATTTCGGGTTTGTCGTCCTTTTTGATTCAAATTTTTAGCTAGAGCATTGATTTTTCGTATTTAGTGTTGAAATTTCCTGTACTTGTAGAATGCACTCTTTGTATGCTTTGGTGAACCTAAGGCCAAGCACTTCTAATGTTTCCTTCATCTATGCATATAATGTTTTAATCTTTGCTTGAGGACAAGTAAAAGCTTAAGTGTGGGGGAGTTTGATAAGTGCTTGTGCGATAAGAATACGAAGTGTTCTTCCCTTGTGTTGAGTATTACTTTTCTTGGGTTTTAACACTAATATGGGTGTATTTATGTTACTTTTGTGCAGGTAGGGTTGTGAGGCCAATTATGAGAGAAAGAAGCCAATGTGGGTCATAATGCACTAATTTTGGAGGAAATCTTGCTAAAGGTTTTAACCCGAAGACATAGGTCGGGTTCAAGATGCAGGAATGTGTGCCAACCTCCTCGTACTTGAGTTAGCACAACTATTTGGAGGGGCACAAGGGCAGTAAGATTCAAGCATTCTGACTTGTGAATATAGAGCAAGATATCCACCAACATGTCCGTTATTGAAGAAGCAAGTTGATCCACAACGTAAACGTGTGCCCATTTGCGTTACCTCGATGAAAGTATGGATTCGGGGGTATTTCAAGCAGGTACAGTAGTATGGTACTAAAGAAAACAATGTACTAACGATACTGTAGCAGCACTATTTACAACCGGCCGACAAAACAGGAAAATAGAGAATCCACACTGGTAGCCCTTTAAAATCTGATTTCAGCCCCGATTTCAGCATTCTTTTCTCCATCTTTTCCCCAACTTGAGAGAAGGTGGGGCTAGCATTTTGAGAGGTATTGGCTAGGGCTTTGGAGAGGTTCTACGGCTCAGACATCACGCGCCATTTGGAAGAAGGTTATTGGGAAAGCTTTCGTCGGCACCGATCTGGTGAGGTGTATCCTAGGCCGGACAAAGGGACCCCTGCAACGAGTTGAGGACTATCCACAACACCATCAACACGACTAACAAGGGGGTTTTCTATGGTTGCTTTGTTTTTACATTCGATTTCATTGATTGTATCTAGCTCCATGGAGAGCTAAACCACTAGTGGGTACTTGGCTATTTGTGAACCCTAGGATGTATTGTTTCATTAAACCTCTTTATTATTCTTTCAATTAATTGATGTTTATTGTGAGATCCAATCTTGGAGACTTGATTGTATGAATACTCTTTGATAAGTGCTTGAGTAGACATATTTTTATATATGTTTTACATGCATTGAGCATCATTTTTACTGTGGTTTATGTCTCATATTGTGTATTTGGTGTTCTTTTATGCATATAGGTTGTGAATCCCTTGAAGAGTAAAAAGGAAGCAAAGATAGGCTATAAAGACACAATGTTGGGAGTTCTTGTTCAATTCAAGGACCAAGACACAAGAAGCGAGTTCATAAGCGTGGAGATGTGTGCCAACTTCCAAGAAGATTCAAGTCAATTCACCATTTGGAAGGGCAAAAAGGCAGCCACATCTTCATATTCCTTCTCTTTGTGAAGATTGCAAGACTCCTCTCAAAGATACGTCGATGAAGAAAAAGTTTTATAGCCTACCACATGGACGTGTGCCCGGACATGTGGCCTTGAGAGAAGAGTGTTCGGATCGCGCTTTTGTGAAAAAGTCACTGTAGCAATTTCTGTAGCAAATCATGTAGGCGATTCATCGCTCACGCGGCCGCGTGGAAATTCCGCGCGCCGCAGTGGAAATTCCTGCGACCCACGCGGGCGCGTGGAAAATCCACGCAGTGGCGTGAGGGCACGTGAACGAGCGCGATCTAAGGCCTATAAATAGCCGTTTTGCCTATTCTTTCTCATCTTTTGTGCGGCTCTTGAGGGGTGAGGCGGCTAGGGGTTTGGAGAGAGGAGGTCTTTGCGGCTTTGGAGGCGCTTCGTCACCAACTTTGATCGATTCCTCCTCCGTCATAGCATCAAGGAAGCCACCGGTGAACCTAGCTTCCGCAGATGGGTCCTTCAAGGCGTCAAGCTCTCCATCAAGGCCATCGGGTTCATACATAAGGGGTTTATTTCTATGGTTTTTAATGTACTTTCATTCATTGATGGTGTGTTTTGTATGTTGCTCCATGGAGGGCTAAAACCCTAGAGGGTATTTGGGCTTGTGAACCCTAGGATTCTCATCTTTTTGTGGATTTTGCTTTGTGTTTCTATTTAATCCGAGTTTAATTAAGTTTCATTCTTGATTGTTTAATGCTTGCTTGCCTTATTGATCTTATGGTTATTTGGTTTGCATGATTTGTTGCCTTGGTGGGAGAGAGATCTCCATTAGGGTTAGAACCTCAAGATTGAAGAGGGTTGAGAGGGTGAATCATGAGATAGTGAAGTATCCCCTTTCCCCTCCGATTGGTGTATTCTATCTCCATTCCCTAAGCTCTATGCAACCATATTTTTTGGTGGAGGCGTGAGATTGCTCGATTTCTCCGCCCGGGACCTTGTAGGGGGTTAGGATCCTTCAGGGAATTAGGGTTGGATCAATCTTTAGGGAATTGGATACACAATTTGGAATCCCTAGAGTGCTGCGGTCATATGTGGTGTGAGGTGTTGAGATTGAGCGATTTCTCCACCGGACCTCGTGAGGGGACTAGTATCGGTGATCTAGAGATAGACCCTATTATGTTTGGATTTCCACGACTTAACTTACTCATCATAGAAACACTTTGCTTATCCGGTACCTAATACACTGAATCCTAGGGGAGCGATGCCCGAATACCCCACTTTCTCGATTGAGATTCTTCCTCCATTTTACCCTTGCATATTTGTCTCCGGTGTTCATCTCTTCGCACATTAGATCACCACACTATCCCATTATCATTAGGCTAGATAGCGAGAGAAGAAGTTAGTACTAGTAGCCCTGTTCCTCGTGGATTCGACTACCCGACTCACCGGGTATTTATTACTTCGACACCCGTGCACTTGCGGTACACACACGCATATTCGGACGTGTCACTCCCCTAGAGTCACACTAGGGTTGAGAGTTCTTTTTCCATGAGAGTTAGACAAAACTAGATTGGAGAGGATTGAGAGGGTGACTGGAGAGGTAGCAGAGCGTCCCCTTTCCCCTCCGGTGTGATCTATCCTACCTCCATGTTCCAAGAGTTCTTTGCCGCCATATTAGAGTCAATGGGCTAAGGGATGACCTTCCACTTGGGCTTTGTTATGAGTGCAACAGAGTGAACCGTTGATGTGATTTAAGCACCTAGGGCTTAATTGTGGCTAGGGATCTTTCACCTTGACCAAAGGGTTTGGTCTAAGATAGGAATAGGGTTTATCACTTGGAATCCCTAGAGCTCATTGCAATTCTATGCGAGTGCGAGGTTGAGAGGTTATTCAATCTCTCCTCTGGGACATGTATAGAGTTAGGCATGGTTGACCTTAGATTTGGGATCATGTAATTAAGGATTTCCATGACTCTTTGTTGCATCAATTAAGAAGCATAATAGAGGGTTCTTGCACTTGAAATGATTGTTCTAGGCGGATCAATATCTGGGTACCAATCTTTATTGATGGCCATACTTTCTCCTTTACTTGTGCCCTCTATCTTGTTGTTTTTATTTTCATTATTTCATATTTTGTGACACTTATCACTATTCATCTTCCACATTAGTTAAAAAACAACTCAATTGTCTTTATTCCTTTCTCTCTGTGGATACGATACGATGTCCCCTGCGATATCCGCAAGTGCGGGTTTGTCAAGTAAAAATCCCGGGTAGCGGGTATTGAATCCACAGGGAGTAGGCAATAAAAATACTTAATTTGATTCTTAGCTATGTAAAAGATTAATGATAATGAGTGTGACAATGATTTAATTCTCAACAGTAAAAGCAACAAGTAAGATAGCAAAAGTAAAGAAGGGGCAAGGCAATCGATAAAGATGGGGTACCGGATAATGCTCCACCCTAGGATAATTGTTTCAAGTTCAAGAACCCTCTATTATGCTTCTAATCAATGCAATGATGCTTCGTGGAAATCCTAATTACATAGTCCCAAAATCTAAGGTCAACTATGTGCTAACTCTATACATGTCCCGGAGGACAAATCGAACAATCTCAACACCTCGCGCTCCCATAGGGGGTTGCAATGAGCTCTAGGGGATTCCAAGTGATAAATCTCTTCCTTATTATAGACCTAACCCTTTGGTCAGGTGGAAGGTCCCCTAACCACAGTGAGCCCTAGATACTAAGATCACCTCAGCGCTTCACTCCGTTGCACGCGCAGCTAAGCCCCGTGGAAGTTCATCCCTAGACCATTCACTCTATTATGACCGCAAAGAACTCGAGGCAGGTAGAATCTATCACGCCGGAGGGAGAAAAAGGGATCCTCTCAGCATCTCTCGACTCACCCTCTCAACCCCTCTCCAACCTAGCTTTGTCTAGCAGCTCGTGGTGTGTCACTCACTCACAAGGTTACCAACAAGAACTCTCAACCCAAGTGTCACTCTAGGGGAAATTTTTATACAATCAAGCATTTAAGGTTGGAACTCACAATAAACATCAATTTATTGAAAGCATAATAAAGAGGTTTAAAGAAACAAATACATCCTAGGGGTTCACAATGCTCGAGTACCCACTAGGGGTTTAGCTCTCCATGTAGCTAAGTACAATCAAAGAAATAGAATGTAAAAGCAATGAATCCATAAAGAAACCCCCTCGATATTTGTGTCGATGGTCTTATGGAAAGTCCTCTACTACGTAGTCCAAGAGATTCTCTCGTCCGGTATAGAATGCGCCTCGTGAAGCTCCCCCTACGAACCTTCTTCCTAAGGGAATGATGATGTCGGGAGCCGTAGAACCTCTCCAAAAACCTTAGCCAATACCCCTCTAAACCCTAGCCGAAGCCCTCTCTCAAGTTGGGGAAAAGATGGAGAAAAGAATGCTGAAATTGGGGCTAAATCGGCTTTAAATACGGCTGGAATCGGGTGACTACACGGGCCTGTGGATTTTTCACACGCCCATGTGGAATTTCCACACGGGCGTGGATAATTTCCCTGCCCTTTGTGTGGATTCTCCCCGAACTCCGGTTTTCTCGGTACACTGCGTGAAGAGTCTTTCATTACGATTTCTCGCTTTCGTGTTGCTACAATGCTCTGCTACAGTATCCGGCCTGAATAGCTTCATTGGAGTAACGCAAACGGGCACACGTTCACGTCGTGGATCACTTGCTTCTTCAATGATAGGCAAGTTGGTGAAGCTCTTGTTCTATTTGCATAAGTCGGAATGCTCGAGTGTGACTGCCTTTGTGCCCCTACAAATGGATGTGCTAAACTTGAATACGAGGAGGTTGGCACACACTCTAGCATCTCACATCAACCTATGTCTTCACGTTTGAACCTTAGCAAGATTTCCTCCAAAATCGGTGCATTGTAATCCACATTGCCTTCTTTCCTTCATACTTGGCCTCACAACCCTACCTACACTAAAGTAACATGAAAACACACATATTAGTGTAAAAACCTGAGAAAAGTAATGCTCAACATAAGGAATGAACGCTTCGCATTCGTATTGCAGAAGCACTTATCAATACCCACTTATCTGGCATTATTACTTCAGCAATCGTTCACTTGCGGTTTACACGCATATACAGACAAGTCAGGGTTGTGAAGCCGAATCTAAGAGAAAGAAGCCAATGTAGATCATTAGTGCACCATTTGGAGGAAATCTTGAGAAGCTTCAAATGCGAAGACATAAGTCAGTTTCAAGATGCTAGAATGTGTGCAAGCCTCCTTGTATTCAATCCAACATAATGATTTGGAGGGCCACAAAGGCAGTCACATTCTAAGTATTCCGGCTTGTGCATGTGTAACAAGATCTCCACCGACGTTGCCATTCATTGAAGAAGCAAAGAGATCTACGACGTAAACTTGTGCCCGTCTACGTTGCCTCGATGAAAGCATGGTTTCGGGAGTGTTTTAGACCGTAACTCTATCAACAATGTAGCAAAATACAATAGCAGGTACTGTTCACGGCCGACCGAAGAAGGAGTTATCCAGAGAAGCCACATGGGTGAGTGGAAATTCCACACGGGCCGTGTCAAATATTCATAAGGGCATGTGGATTCCTGATTCTAGCCCTTTAAAAGCTGATTTCAGCCCCGATTTCAGCATTCTTTTCTCCATCTTTTCCCCAACTTGAGAGAGGGCTGCTGCTAGGGTTTTAAGAGGTATTGGCTAAGGATTGGGAGAGGTTCTATGGCTCTGATATCATGTTCTGTTTGGAAGAAGGTTAGTGGGAGAGCTTTCGTCAGCACTGAACCAAGGAGGTGTATCCTAGGCTGGACAAACGGACCTTTGGACGAGTAGAGGACTCTCCACAAGACCATCATCACAACCATGGAGGATTTTTCTATGGATTCATTACTTTTACATTCGATTTTATTGATTATAACTAGCTCCATGGAGAGCTAAACCCCTAGTGGGTACTTGGATTATGAACCCTAGGATTTATTCATTTCATTGATCCTTGTTATTATGCTTTCATTAATTGATGTTTTTATTAAGTCCCAATCTTGAATGCATTGATTGTATGAATACTTCCTTAGAGTGACACTAGAGTTGAGAGTTTTTGTGGGTAACCCTTATGAGTGAGTGACACACCATGAGAGTTAGACAAAGCTAGATTGGAGAGGGTTGAGAGGTTGAGGCGAGAGGTAGTGGAGCGTCCCCTTTCCCCTCTGGTGTGATTTATTATACCTCTAATTCCTCGAGTTCTTTGCGGTCATAGCAGAGTGAATGAGCTAAGTGATGACCTTCCACTGGGGCTTAGTTGCGAGTGCTATCGAGTGAAGCGTTGAAGTGATTTTAGCATCTAGGTCTTAATTATGGCTAGCGACCTTCCGCCTCGACCAAAGGGTTACGTCTATATATAGGAAGATGATTTATCACTTTGAATTTCTACAACTCATTGCATTTCTATACGAGTGCGTGGTTGAGAGATTATTCAATTTCTCCTCCTGGACATGTATAGGGTTAGGCATGGTTGATCTTAGATTTGGGAGCATGTATTAAAGGATCTCCACGACTCATTAATGCATTAGTTAGGAAGCATAATAGAGGGTTTTTGCACTTGAAATGATTATCCTAGGCGGATCAATATCCGAGTACCCTATTTATATCGATTGCCTTACCTCTCCTTTATTTGTGCTTTCTCTCTTGTCTCTTTTACTTTTGTTTGCATTACATCGTAGCACACAAATCACTATTTATTTTTCGCTTAGTTAAGAAACAACTTAAGTTTTTTTACTCCCTATTCCCTATGCATACGATACCCCTTCACCTGGGATTTTATTACTTCGACAAACCCGTGCACTTGTAGGACATACGCAAGGGGCGTTGTCAACCTCCTATAGTACCCCCCACCAAAAAACTTCCGAATCCACTTTTCATCAAGATAAACATAAACGGCCACACGTTAATGCCGTAGATCAGCGTCACTTCCTCAATAAAGCGGGTTCATTGGTGAAGATCTTTGCGTCATTGCACAAGTTGGGATACACAAATGTGACTACCTTCATGCCTCTACAACTCATCGTAATTGCTTGAATACATGGAGGTTGGTAAACATTCACGTATCTTTGAGCCCAACTTGTGTCTTTGTGTTTATTCCTTCCAAGATTTCATCAAACAATGCGTTCATGATCTACTTTGGCTTCTTTCTTCCATATTTGGCTTCAGAACCCTACATGTGCAAAAGAACACAAATGCACATGTATAAGCGCTAAAATCTGATAAAAGTAATGTTCATCATAAGGAAAGAATACTTTGCATTCTTAACCCACAAGCACTAATCAAACTCCCCCACACTTAAGCTTTTTGCTTGTCCTTAAGGAAAAAAATAAAACATTGAAGTATAGAAG